>NW_007738350.1:10380-46071 GCF_000696425.1 Galeopterus variegatus | reverse complement strand
GGATACAATACAACATTTGGCTGGGGAGGGGAGCAGCAGGTTACAGACATCCAGTGAGACTCCACTCCCCAGCCAAATGTTGTCTGCTCCTTCCCACAATAGCCTACAAGTGACTGGGAGATTGTCATTGAGGCATTTGACTACAATCACAGACAACCAAGGTGCACAGCATGTCGGTTTTTAATTCAATTGATATAATTTCCTAAATGGTGTAAGGTAAGGGTTCGATTTTATTTTTTTGCACATGTGTGTCCTGTTTTCCCAGCATTATTTGTTGAAGAGACTACCCTTTCCTGATTGTGTAGTCTTGCCATTTTGGATGAGGATTATTTGACCATATATGACGGTACTTCAAAAAGTTATCTTTTATTCTATTTTTTCACAAATATTTTGAAGTACCCTCCTGTGTGAGATTTTATTTCTGGGATTCCTGTTCTATTCCATTGGTCTAAATGTCTGTTTTTATGCAAGTTTCATAATATCTGGATTACTGTAACTTTGTAATATGTTTGGAAATCAGAACCCTTTCCTTTCCTTTCCTTTCCTTTCCTTTCCTTTCCTTTCCTTTCCTTTCCTTTCCTTTCCTTTCCTTTCCTTTCCTTTCCTTTCCTTTCCTTTCCTTTCCTTTCCTTTCCTTTCCTTTCCTTTCCTTTCCTTTCCTTTCCTTTCCTTTCCTTTCCTTTCCTTTCCTTTCCTTTCCTTTCCTTTCCTTTCCTTTCCTTTCCTTTCCTTTCCTTTCCTTTCCTTTCCTTTCCTTTCCTTTCCTTTCCTTTCCTTTCCTTTCCTTTCCTTTCCTTTCCTTTCCTTTCCTTTCCTTTCCTTTCCTTTCCTTTCCTTTCCTTTCCTTTCCTTTCCTTTCCTTTCCTTTCCTTTCCTTTCCTTTCCTTTCCTTTCCTTTCCTTTCCTTTCCTTTCCTTTCCTTTCCTTTCCTTTCCTTTCCTTTCCTTTCCTTTCCTTTCCTTTCCTTTCCTTTCCTTTCCTTTCCTTTCCTTTCCTTTCCTTTCCTTTCCTTTCCTTTCCTTTCCTTTCCTTTCCTTTCCTTTCCTTTCCTTTCCTTTCCTTTCCTTTCCTTTCCTTTCCTTTCCTTTCCTTTCCTTTCCTTTCCTTTCCTTTCCTTTCCTTTCCTTTCCTTTCCTTTCCTTTCCTTTCCTTTCCTTTCCTTTCCTTTCCTTTCCTTTCCTTTCCTTTCCTTTCCTTTCCTTTCCTTTCCCTTCCTTCCTTCCTTCCTTCCTTCCTTCCTTCCTTCCTTCCTTCCTTCCTCTTCCTTCCTCTTCCTTCCACAAGCCCAGAACATGGGTCACGACAGGAGGGTGAAAAGAGATGGCTTCTCTTTCATTGCTTTGTTGAGAATAAGCAATGGGATTTCTGTGTTATGTCAGGCAATAATCCTAGAAAAGCGTGGGTGACCACTGTCATAAAAAAGCTGGAGGGTGGGGGAAAATAAGATGTGTCCATTCATGAGTGTTTTTGGTCATTTATACATATTTTAATTACAAGTATGGGCCCCCTTTCAAAACTAATCAATAAATAGATTCCTTGTTTTCTTGTTTCTCACACTTACAGGTTTCCTTCCCTATATATTTGTACCACTTTTGAGAGCCAGTTTTGATTATATATTCCTAGCTTTAGTGAGCTGGTAGGTAAGGAATATTTTCTAATTTTTTGGGTTTTTTTCTGAACAGACGTCTCATACGTATATATCATGGCAGTGTAATAAACTTTCCAGCAGGAAGAATTGTAATTCAGCAAAATATTTTAGGGATATTACCTATTTTTATACTTACCTCTTCTTCTCGGTAATTACATTTCACATAAATTATTAGATTTTCAGAATCTGCCACTGTATTGTTGGTATATTATATAATGCTAACCTATTAATCTAATATAGTTTCACTTGTTTAGAGAGATTAGTGCTTAGACTGAGAAACATATAACCAAGGATTTCAGATGTTGAGAAAGCATTATATGTCTGCTTAGTAAATACATCTTTTACATTTAGAATTAATTAATGTAGCATGGAGTCCAGAGGAAATGGAATTTCCCAATATGGATATATCTGTAACCAAGACTGAGGAAAGGTCTTTTTGTCGTCTTCTAATAAATATCAGTTAAAATGAAATGCTTTGCTATGTTGAACCTTTTCAGCTTAGCACTTATAAATATAGGTAGTATTTGCAACACTAAACTGCATTCTAATAAATAACTTCCTACCAAATGACAAGTTATTCACCAACTGATGCCTCCTAAGGGCTGACTACTGCTCTTGGTATTAGTGACAAGGAGGTATCAGGACATTTTGTCAAGAATGTTGTTTTTTCTTGCATAACACAAAACAAGGAAAACTCTGTATTTTATGGCTTGGAGGTATTTTTTTAAAAAGTTCTTCTGCAGTTTGGTTGATGTGGCTTTTAAATTCAGTGAATCACCTTCATGAACACTGAAGTAGGTTTAACCTTCAGAGCTAGTAATCACAATAGTTACAGATAGGTTTCCATCGCATGTTCTGCTAAAATGAAAACATGTTCCCCTTAATCAATACTGCATGAAAATGTTATTACAGGCTCACACTGAAATTAGGAGCACAGTGTGTCCAGAGTTTTCCTATTTTGGATTAGATATAAAACCTAAGTTTCTATTGAGGTTAATGAGCTGGAAGCATCTGTTTCCTTGAAACCTTGGAGTGGCCATTTTCTTACTGTAGTAGGGGTACTAACTGGTAGCTTATGTCTACTGAGTGCAGTATATTTATTTTCTGTTCAGGGATTTTGGCTGCATTATGATTCAGTTATGACATAACTCAGCTAAGGAGCTAATTTGCAATGTAGTCTGATGCTTAATTAATGCTTTTAAGTTCTCTAAGTGTGTGGCTAGAATATTTATAGATATGGAAAGCATTTGTTACATTGTGATCCCTTTTATAATTTGAGCTCTGTTCTTGTCCTGGGGTTTATGAGGACACTAGTGTGATACTCTTTATGTGGAGAATACAGGACATAGACCCTGGGCTCTCTAAAACCTTCCCTGCCCCCCTCTTTCCTGGGCCTACATCTCTGTGTTCAACCACTTGGAGGAGAGAAGGTCAGGGTGTTCATGTGAAGCTGTGTAGGCTGAGGACAGAGAGTTCTCACGGAAGTAATTACTCACAAAGAAATTTCTTCAGGGGGCTGGGAGACTTAACCCACTTCCTTCACAGGAGACAGTGGGAAGGTTTACAGCCAGTGTGAATGTAGCAGGCCGGGAGCACCTCAGTCCTCATCCTGATAGTAGAAAATGCCTCAGCAATGCTGAGGAGCTCCTTATAGCATGGAAGCGTGGGGAGAGAACCAAGCTCACTGCACTAATCTACACTTATTATCTGCAGTAACTTAGAGCTTATTGTGATATATTAAATCCATACGTGTTTTGGTGATTAGACAATGTGTTTTGTAACCATTAGGCTGAAAGGGACTTTCAGGAATCATACAATCTATTTCTCTGCTTTTTGTAAAGATTTGTCTAAGCAACTACTCTAAACACATGGTTATTCTCTCTGTTCTTAACAATATCTATGGGAAGCATATTTTAAAAGCATCATTGGAAATCCACTTCAGTATCCAGTAATCGGTAATAGAACTTGAGAGAAGAATTGTATATATACTCTCAATTTGTCAAAAAATCACAAATTCTGTATTCATTTATATGATTTTAGTTAGAGAAGAAGTAGCCATTTATATTACCACAATGTCACATTGAAGAATATACCAGAGGTCTATTATATATCACAGACAGGATATAAACTACATTTTTCACACTGTATAATCTAAATGTATTTTTAAAGCTATGGTCTGAGGCAATAGTCTAATTTGTTATTTTGTCAGTGTCGGCCTATTACAATTATTACAGTTACAGTGTTGCTATACCTGTTTGCAATGTGCTGTAGAAAGTGTCTGTTCATTCTAGCTGTAGTCATAGAAGTTAGAAGCTGTGAAAAAGCATGATATTTTTATTTGTCCTACACAATGCAGTTCACATATCCTCCCTTAGGAATTGTGACTGTAACAATGTGGTGTCATTTGACATTTCATTTGACTAGTATCTATACAGCATTCTTACTGAAAAAGTGTTATGAACATAATACATTTTAGTATCATAGATTAAAAAAATGTAAATGATGTCCCCATAGAAACCAAGTGATATTAAATTGGAGAAATGGCTTTCCCCTACTTTAAAAGGTATACTTTAAAATATAATTTGGCATCTATAGCTCTCCTATTTCAATGTTCTTTCAGGCAGCTAATTTGAAGAAAGCACTTTATACCTAGCCATCAGTACCAAAGCTTCACACTGGCATCAGAATCATTTTGACAGAGAGAATGCCATCATTTGCAAATAAATCAGTTGTCTAACAAAATCAGAATCCTCCAATATTTACTGAAAAGATACTGCACACTATCTGCTTTGTGAACCTTTATAAATAGGTAACATTGACCATTGGAAAAAGAATAATATGCCTCAGAAACACATTTATTTGGTCTCTTGGCTGTGTAATGTGATGTAGAGAATGGGAAGAAGACACAGCTTCTAGGTAATATGGGGCACAACTGTCTAACATCTGCCTTTATATTAATTTCTTCTCTTATATTTTAAATTATTTTGGGTTTCCTTTTTAATACTTGATTATGTGCCGAATCCAGTGACTTGGGACCTATTGTGACTCTGAGACTCAAGAGTCGGTTCGTGGATTCAGCACTTCAAATGTTAACTCTTGTAGTCTCACACTTCTTCCTCCTGTCCAGTGACAATGGTGTTGGGACACCCTGTTTCATTGTGAAAGTGCTTCCTTCTCTGGGAAAAACAAACCAAAACAAGATGATAACTTCAACAAAATCTCATCCAAAAGTGCAGTAAGACTTTTAAATTTGCAATTCTTCTGAAGAGTTCCAGCAATAAAGCGAAATTAAATGGATAGATACAAAAGGCAAAGCCATGGAGAATTTGAAAAAGCACCACGCTCTTTGTTTTGTATGGAATCATATTGCTGCCAATTGAAATAGTGTATCTGAGGTTGTGAGGGATCAGGAGGGAGCTCAAGACTTTAACCATCCTTAAATATATTTGCTGAAGCCTCCATGGGTTCCAGACTTGCTGACGGCAGGTGTTGTGGCAGAAAGTAAAACCTCTGCACATAGGTTTCTGTCTTAGCACGTCCCGGAATCTCTCACTCCATGCTGTCACTAGAAACTATCTCACCCCTCAAGCCTGGCCCATCAGTACTGTTCTCTCTCCACTTTAGAACCTGCCAGGGCCACAGAAAGAGTTGCTGATGCCTGATTTAGATAGGAAAACCCACATAATGCCAGGCTGAATAACAACGCACTTCTGAAGGGAGCTAATCATTGTCACATGAGCTGGGGCATGGCTGGCATTGGCAGCTTCTCCCTCTGCTCTTTCTTCAGAATACAGTCTGACTCCAGGAACTTCATGTAACTTCACTAAATGTTCCTTTGTAATTAATCATACATGACTCTGAAAAGGCTTTGGGTGGCACCAGATGCCTCTCAGCCAACAACACTTAGAAGCTCAAGTTTAAGAACTAAGCAGTACCATATTGTTTCTTAGTTATTTCTGTGATTAGATTTTAGACCTTCAACTACAAAAATTATGTCATGTCAGAGGCTTCTATAAGCATATCTTATTAGATATAGCCCCCAAATCATGATGCATGAGAGACCGAATTATTGAAGTTTAACATATTCCAGTCTGAATGATAGTTTTATGGGCAACTCTTGATGTGACTTTACTTAATTCACAATGAACTGATTTAACATACACATAAATTGTGTTCACACAATTGAACAAAATTTATTAATAAATGGGCAAATTGACCCCAGCTATAGACTCAATTTCAGGATCCTTGTGGTGGTGAATGAAGAGCAGATGCTGATATCATATTCAGATTAATATAACCTTGTCAGAGTATATTGAGATAGTGTGCAAAATTCCCTCCTCACACTTGATTCCAACAAGGAAAACCTAAGTATCCTTGTCCTGCCACCTGTCTGTATCCTTCCTTCTTTTGCTCCTTTTTTCCTTTCTTTTTCTTTTCATTAAAGAACAAAAAACAGTCGTCGATACATTTATAATAGGAAGAATCACAGGTAATCTCATATTGCAAAATAGTTTTATAAAGTAATGGATATTTTTTATGTGTGTGTGTGTGTGTGTTTATTAAACGTAGATGTTACATAACTAAAAGGAGTAACTTTTTTGGAAGGGCTCGGGAATGTAGAGAAGTAAACTTTGTGTCTTCATTTCCAGTATTTTGTGACTAGGTCACGACTTCAGTCAAGTATCTTCTTGACGTCCCATCCTCAGTGAAAAATGACCTAGTTCCATGGTTCAACTAATAGGCTTGGAAGTATCTGACTGACTTCATAAGAATTATCTAGGGCGTTTTAGGAATACAAATTACTGGGCTTTGCTTTCAGAGATTTGGATTCAGTAGGTCTAGGTGGGGTTCCTTACAACAAGCAAATGGAGGGGACACACTTGGGTGCGAGGGGGGAGAGGGAGGAGGGAGGGAGGTTTCGGTGATGGGACATAATAATCAACTACATTGTATATTGACAAAATAAAAATAATTAAAAAAATAAATAAATAAAAATAAAGGGAAAGAAAATCACTCTAGGTAATGCTAATATACAGTCAGATTTGGGAATCATTGAAGAGTATTAAAATAATCCCAATTACTAGGAATAAATAGAGGTTGACTGAGATAGCAATGTATTCTTTTATTTGTAGCTATTTTGAAAAGTTAAATACTCTGGGCTTCATTCAATTATTTCTTTTACAAGTTTTAATTGTAGCTTTGGTTTCCAATTTATGGTCTGCTTTCCGAGCATGAGTCTTCAAATTTATTAGGGACAGAAGTCAACATTAATAAGCATGAGGGATGAATATTGCTCACTATAGGGCTATTAAGCATCCGAGATACGGTACCATTTTCTTAGTTACTCCCAGAACTGTGCAGTATATCACACTTGCTGATCCTCACCACCGAGGTATAAATTATTAACTTCAGGACACAGAAGCAAACGTCACAGTGACAGCCTTACTTCTGAGTGCTTTGGTTTTTATGTTATGAAGACACCAACTTAATACTTAGTCTCACTATGTACTTTTCACATTGAACTGTACATTTGCCTAAAAGTGATTTCCTAGCAATACCTTATAACAACTTTTCAAGCAATAATTTAAGCCATGGTGATGATGCCATATGAAACTTGCACTTCTGTGCACTTCCTAGAACTTTTGAGGAAACAGAGACATGTTTTATATAAGCAATAATATAGCTGGTATGGACTTTTTAAAGATATTTACTGTTCTATAGCAAAATGAGCAGCAAGTGATGACTCAGATAAAAAATACCTGAGCAAATGGCATGCTTAATCTATCTCAGAAGTTGCTCATTTGTGAACATGCTATAATTAATATACTCCTACCAGATTATTTCTGGTGTATAAAATTAAAAATACCTATCGTAATATGATTTTTAGTCCTCTCAAAGAGATTTGTGTGTTATTTATACTGTTGCCCAAATCTTTGGATCTTTGTAGTATTTAATAGTAAGGAGTAAGTTAAAGATGGATAAATGAGGGCCGGCCCGGTGGCGCACTGGATAGTGCGCCGCTTGGGAAGCGCGGCGGCGCTCCCGCCCGAGGGTTCGGATCCCACATGCAGACCGGTTCCCGCTCACTGGCTGAGCGAGGCGCGGGAGCAACACCGAGGGTTGCGATCCCGTTGCCGGTCCCCGGTCCGGTACGGGGGCGACACTGAGGGTTGCGATCCGTTGCCGGACACGGAAAAAAGACACACACACAAAAAAAAGATGGATAAATGAGTAAAAGCAGAACATAGGATGGAAGAGTTGATTGAGAAAGTAGGCTTTGCAAAAATGTGGGTCTTGTGACAAACTACTAATTCAAATGTTGGTTCGATAAGGCCTTGGAAGATCAAAGATTAAAATAAAAAGAGCTCATGACCACTGTTTTCTATGACAGCTACAGAAATGGTTAGTAAGCATAATAGTATTTTGGCTATAGAATATGATTGCCTGAAATCATCTGTAGTATAATTAATAAATGTCTGAAAATTATTATGTATAATATTGAAAGAACATTAAAGTTTGTAAATTTCAAAATGAATAATTCAAATTTTTAGTCTTCTGTAAATATAATTTCAATCAAATGTGGCATAGTCAATAATAATCAGTACTTTAATAGTTAGATTTACTCCTCCATCATTTAGAGTATTGTATTAGGATTACAGTTAAAAGCAACTGGTAAACTTATGTTACACTGAGTAATATCTAAACATCAGATTATTATCCAGTACATATGCTTCGGATCCATTCCTAGGCATCTAAATGAGATTACAGCTCCTATTGTTGCCTCGCTAGGTAAACTCTCCTCTAATTATGGATCTGGATACAATTAAAATGTTAGGCGGGCTTGCTACTATTTTATCTGTACCTTCCCTTAACAAAACTTAACTTACCATCTGCCTGCTCAGAATTTGGAAAATTCGCTTATCGAAATCAAACAGGATTGTTAATTCACTGAGAAAGTTTTGACAGTTAACCTTTTGTATGTCATTGGATACTTAAACCCTTAATAAGTATGCTTTTGAGTATTAACAAATAATGGAAAATGCTTAACTTGAATCTATGAAATTACACTGAATTTATTATCCCAGTTAATCTGTCTAATTGCTGATTGGGTTATTCTTAATATTAGACTTAAGTACTATTGCTCATTAATAGAAGCAAAAAAGAGAAGAAAAACTAAGTGGCAAGCCTAAGCAATAGCTTGTTTTTGATTATTTTAAAACATATTTTTGAAATGAAGGAATCAGTTTACATTCAGTCTTCCTCTGTGGCCTTTTCACATTTGGAGACAAAGAAGAGATTTTATTAAATGTATGTAGTCTATTAAATGTCGTTAAATCAAAATGGGACAGGAAAATAATAATTGGGGTAAAATAAGATATGTGCAAAATTGTTTCTTTGCACCACCTCAGTTTCTAAAGACAATCCTTTGCATTTTGCTGCCTTGCAGTAAAAATACATCAGACTCAGGACAAAGGGACAGAAGGAGGGGCTGGGTTGGGCAGGAGCTTTAGATGAGCAAAGAGATTTAATTTTTTTTTGTCAGAAAGGTATAGAGATTCTTAAAGGAGAGACAGTTTCCATAATAGACACCTCTGATTAAATGAAAACCAAATGATTAATTTGACTGGTAGTCACTCATATTAAAAAAGAAAAGAGAAAAAATTGACTAGTAGTCATTCATATTAAAAAGAAAAGAGGAAAAAATATGCCCTTCACAAGCCATTTTCAGTTTTCTTAGGTAGTGCCAACCTCTCAGCAACTGCACATCTCAGTGAAACTGAGATTAGAAGCTCACAGAGCTATAAATAGAAACTCTCTGAGGGTGGCAGATAGAACTAGTCCTGGTTACAAAGATGAAGGTAAATGAAAGTGTTAGAACATCTGGATTGAAGGAACAAGGAAGGCCAGATACCAGCTGTACCATAAGTGACAGAAAAGCCTGCTAAAATTAGCAGAGAACAGACTATCAGTGTGCAAGGGATATTAAAACAAAACATTTTTCCTTCCTTTCATAACATGCCTGGCTGAGCTAACATTCAGTGAGAATACAATTTTATTTTATGCATCATTTTTTGTTGTTGTTATTCTGACATTATAGAAATTATATCTTTCCCTAGTTGAGAAATTTAATCACAAATAGTAGGAAATATTTATTTTGTGTCCTGAAATATGTAAAATCATTTTGCGGCTATACTATATCACATATTCTTCTTCACACTCTTCTCAAATCGGGCTTTGGTTGCTAGCAAAACAAGTTTTCAACTTCAGAGTACAAAGAAGCCTTTGTAACCTCAGGCCTATTCATTTCTTGGGGGATGAGCCAGACAGTTCGAGCCGGGGAGGAAATCACCCCACGGCATTTGTTGGTGTTCTGTGGAAGAGATGATGTGCTCTAGTTTTCTAAAATTATAAGCAGTTAGATAATCTCTTATCATAATTCAAGGATTTTTTCATTAGCTGGTGAATATAACTGGTTAATTCATGCAGTGTTTGTTTCTAACAGAAATTTTAAAAGGAAGAAACAAACCTGAATAATTTTTAATCAGAATTATCAGTTAGAAAAATAATTTAGGACAAAGATTTACTGTCCTAAAAAAGTCACCTTACTTATATTCAAACCTCAGAGTGTTCAAGGCTTATGAAGGTTTTCTAAGTATATCAAGTTCTTCAGCAATCAGAAAGAGAATTAATTTTGTTGCTGGATTCATTAAGATTTTATCCTCTGCTGATAACACCTAATTATGAATGACATTTAAATGATTTTTTTCATTTAATGTAGAAGATTCTCATTTGATGTAGAAAATGTCATAAATAAGACACATTTACAAATAATAGCATTGAGTCATGATTTACAACTTTGGCAAAATTCTTTTACTTAAAATAATAAACTTTTTTAATAACATAAGGGTTAAGAATTCAGGCTAGTTCACATTAGGATACAGAGCAAAGCATCTCAAACTTTTCAGAATAAAATCTAAGCCAAAGACAATTAATGTTCAAATCATTCGAACAACAAATACAAATATTTCTATATCACCTCTGGCTAACAAGAAACTATGCATGTCCATACCCAATGAAACTTCAATTTCTAGAACAATTCTACTTTCATTGCCTCCCAGTCAGCATTCCTTTCTGGTCAATATCATTAATTTTAAAGACTAGTAAAGGAATGTGACTTTCCTCTGAGACTGGAGTGATCTGGACCAATACATTTGTGTATAGCTACTTGAAAGGTTCCTCCTTTTTTTGGGGGGGGGCACTTTAAGTTAAAATCTCCATAAAGTGAAGCAAAATATTGAAGTAGCTAGTTGATTTATCAACAGTATGAAACACTACTTTTGAATTTTATTGGGATAAAGTACCACATTGAAACAAAGCCTAACCTTGGCTTGGACCCTCACATAAACTGCTTTCAAATTCTTTGACTAAGAAGTAAAGGACTGTATAATTATCTATAGTAATACAGAGGGATTTTTAGAAAAACTCTTTAATTTTACCTCTCATGTAAAGATAATTATTAGTGGACGGCAGCCAAAATTATTATTTCAATCTTTTTAATTTGTTTCAAACGTATCACCAGGCACTTGTAAAATCCATCCCTTTCATGTGTTATATAAACGTTGTGTAACACATTTTAAACCCTTAGGTATTAGGTCTACATGTGCAAATGTCACAGAATAGTGATGAGCACATTACATAGGTACTTACCACTCTGATTCATCTAATTTGTATTTGCTCATACAGTTCTTTATTTACCAAATTATTTTGTATTTGTTGTTACCAAAATTTGCTTTCCTATACTATCAGAAAATTGCTGAAAAAGAGAAGGTAGGTTAATGTGCTGTCTTGATAATATTCACAGTCAAAGGGCATGCTTTACTCTTTTTCTTTAGATGTAATAATTCATTTGACTCACATGATAAATGTGAGTATTAATAGCAGCAGTTAGTCTTATTCTCAACCCTACAACAGAGGAAGCTTTTGGTCATTTACTGATTACACCAAAGCCTCACTCACTAACGCTGCACTTTCTGAATCTTCCATGACAACTGCACAAAAAGTCTAGAAACATGGGCCTCTACCAACTGGAAATAAATACCTCGATAGGCACAAACTATCCAAACACACTCAAGAAGAAATAGAAATATGAATATACCTATAACAAGTAAAGAGATTAAATTAATTTTAACAAAGTTCCTATAAGGAAAAGCCTAGTGTCAAATAACTGGTAAATTGTATCAAATATAATAAATTAATACCAATTTTTTACAACTCCTTTTCTTTACAAAATATGGATCATAAAGGAACCCTCCTGAATTTATTTTATGAGACTCATATTACCTTGAAATCAGAGCCAGGCTATAAATCATCATGTGTAATGAATAATATGAATAAACATCCCAGATGAATTTAGACATGGAAATTCTCAAATACCTAAAAGGAAGAGCTAGAGCTATAAAAGTCCTAAAAAATGGAGTAAATTTTTGTGATCTTAGATTAGATAATGATGTATTACATATGATACCAAACAATTGAACTTACAGAAACAGAGAGAAGGATGGTGGTTGCCAGAGGCTAGGGGTGGGGGAAATAAGGAGATGACAGTCAAAGGATACGAAGCTTCAGACAAAAGAAAAAAAATTTAGATCAATTTCCCAGCATGTTGAATATAGCTAATAATTGAGTTGTGTACATCTGAATGTCACTGAGAGTAAATCTGAAATGATATCAAATTCTTAATATTTGAAGTGATGGATAAGTTAATTATCTTAATTGAATCTTTCCACATTGTATTAAGAAAATCATAATATCACTTTGTACACCATCATCAGATACAACTATAATTTGTCAATATATAATAAAAATGGAAAAAATGTTTTTTTAAATGATGAATTGTTGTTTCTCAAATTTAAAACCTTTTATTCTTTAAATAACACCATGAAAAAAGGCAAGTCACTGGGAGAAAATATTTCAAATTACATATCTAAATAGGACTAGTATCCAGAATATATAAAGAACTCCTGCAAATCACTGATAAAAATACAATTGACTTCTTCCTATCTTAGACACTCTCTACTTTTCAACCACTCTGGAAACCCGGAAATCTATCCTTTGTGTGAGGTGCTGAAGCAGGTGCACCTGGCACTGGTATCTCCTCCAAGGCCATGGGTATCATGACCTCATCAGCAAAATCTTGGAAGACATCAACAGGAAGGCCTTTTGCTTGGTGCAGGAAAACAACCACTGAAAAATCATGTTCCATGACATGCAGATGGCTTTGCTCTGGTTCTACCTGGGTAGGTGGCCGAGTACACCTTTCAGAGGTCAGTACTGAGGACACCACTACCAAGAGAGAAGTACATTTGGTGCCCCAGTCCCAAAGGCTCATTTAGCCACCTTGCCTTTCAGCAAAGGAGCTGTGAACAGCAGCGTAGGTGTAGTCAAGGTGACTATAACATTATCAATCCATCAAGAAGATAGAACAATTGTAAAGATATACACATCTACCAACAGAATTCCAAAATATTTAAAACAAAAATGGACAAAATTGAAAAGGAAAGTTGACATTAATATAATAATACTTGGAGACCATCTCACTTTAAAGAATAAATGAATAACTAGACAGTAGGTAATAAGGAAATAGAGGACTTGAACAATATCATAAAAGTATTAGACTTAACAGATGTATACAGAACACTTCACCCCAAAACAGCAGAATGCATTTTCTCAAGTGTGCAAAGAGCATTCTACAGAAAAGAGCATATGTTTGGTAACGATAAAAGCCTCAGTAAAGTTAAATAGAATTCATCATACTAAGTACTTTCTCTGACCAGATCATTCCAAAAATGTATCATCTCAGTGTTGGGTTCTTCTGATTGTCTCTTCACAATCTTAGTCAAGATTTACCTTCTTTTTTGTTTTTTTCTTTTTGGTGTAACAAGTGGTTTTCAGTTGCATCCTTAGCAACTTAGATTATTATGCTATGAAATTCTGGCTTTTATTTAAACTTTGTATTTTAGCAGGCATTCAACCTTTTTATATTCACAACCCTCCTTAGTCTGCATTTGCAGGTTGTGGTTCAAATGTCAGTTAAGTATTTTTTAAATAAAGCTTTTACACTGCTATCCTGCTCTGTCCTCTTTGTGTTCTACCCAAAGCCAATGTGAACACTGGGTAGTATTTCCTTGTATTGTTAAGTTATTAAATCTTTGGATGTCGATTATGGTTGTTGTTATAAGTGGGTTGCCAAAGCCTTGGGAAGCCCCTTTACCCTCCATGGTTTTTCAGGGATCAGCCCACACAGCAGTTTTCACAGGTTGGAGTCCCTTGCCATCAGTTCTAGGCTGGTATTGCACACTGGAAGATCTACACTTCTGATGCCTTGAGAGGAACACTGCCATTGTGTATAAACTAGGCATTGCTTTAGTAGGGACTCCCTGTGGTGGCTCCACCCCTGCACCAAGTCTCTGCTTGAGCCCCCAGATTGTTCACAACATACTTTAAAATCAAGGTTCAGGAATCCATGCCCCCACCCCACAGCTTTTGCATTCTTCACACCTGCAGAATTAGCACCATGTGGATGCTGCAAAGATTTATAACTTGCCCCTTCTGGAGCAGAGAGTTGAGTCACACTTGGGGTCACGTGAGTCACAGCGAGTGTGGCCGAAGAGCGCTGCCCAGAATGCAGGGAGCAAAGACTCAGTGTGGCTGTGGGCAGTGGCCCATTTCCTTTAGTCGTTCTATACTCCCAGACCTCTAAGCCTGTAATAAATGGGAAAGCCTTGAAGATTTTTGAAATAACTTTGGGATCTTTCTTCCCTTTTCCTTATAAATAGTCTCTGTCTTTCTGCTGTGGATGCTAATCTCTTTATCAAAAGGTAGTTTGTTCATACCACTGCATGCTTTTATTTCCCCCTTTGTGTAGCCAGGCTGCAAATTACTCAAATCTGCCTGCTCTGCTCCTATTTTCATTATAAATACTATCTTTAAATAACTTCTCTCTTCTCTAGCACCTTACTATTAGCAGTTAAACACAGCAAGGCAGCAGCCTGAATGCTTTGCTGCTTAGATTTTTTTTTTTTTTTTGGTCATTCAAATTCTGCCTTTCATGAAGTCATTGGGTATGGACACTGTTTAGCCTCACTGTTTGCTACTTTAAAACAAGAATGGCCATTACTCCAATTTCCAATATTTTGTTCCTCATTTCTGTCTGAGGCCTCATCAAAATGGCGTTTACTGTTTATATTTCTATCAACATTCTGGTCATGGCCATTAAAAAAATTTTTTGTTTTTGTTTTTGTTTTTTTTTAATGTAATTTTATTAATATCATTTTTCACATTCCAGGATGTTGTTGCAGAGCAGTTGGGAGGGAGGGGGAGAGGGGAAAGGGGAAGGAAATGAGGTGGAAGAAAGAGGAAGGAGGAGGGTGGGAGTGAGGCCTGTGGCACCCCCCTCATTCCCACAGGGGAGACCGGGGCTTCCAGCAGTGGCTTGGTCATTGCTGGGCTGAGTGCAGATGTCAGGGTGGTGTGACAAAAGCCCTCACCCCCCACCATCCCAGCTCAGGAACCCAGGGCCCTTCTTGCTGTGGCTCAGTGGTCATCACTTGGGCTGGCTGCTGGTGTTGGGGGAGCATGGCCAAGGCACTCGGCCCCCCACTGCTCTGGCTTGGGAGGCCTGGGCACTTTCTGTGGTCACTCCGTGGTCACCACTGGGCTGAGTGTGAGTATCATAGGCGTGTGGCCCCCCACTCCAGCTTGGGAGAGCCCAGGTCTCATCCTGCGGCAGCTTTGTGGTCATCGCTGGGCTTGCTGTGTGTGTTGGGGGGCATGGCTGAGGCCTGGGATGCTTCCTGTGGTGGCTTGCTGTTTGCAGTTGGGCTTCCTGCATCTGTCAGGGGGTCGTCAAAAGGCCTGAGGCTCCCCACTGCCCCAGCTTGGGAAAGCCTGGGGTGCATCTTGCCACAGCTTTGTGGTCATTGCTGGGCTTGCTGCATGTGTTGGGGGGGGGGTTATGGCAGAAACCCTCGTCCTCCACCTTTAGGATTGGTTGTGGGTGTCAGGGGTCATTGCTCATGTCCCTGGCCCCCTCCCCTTTCTGGCTTGGTAGTCCAGGGGACTTCTGGTCCTTCGAGGTGTTGTAAACGTTCTTTGGTGAAATGAGACCTTTACTAGTTAATATGAAACTTTGTCCCTGGTTGTGGGTACTTTGTTTTTTCTTTCAGTTCTGTGTTGGATTATTTGCTGTTCCCACCACTTAAACTCTGTGCTGGAACTAATTTGTTGTCCTTTGCTTACTTCTGAAATGGGATAACTTCTGGTGGGGACCAGCACTTGAGCTCTGTGGTTGAGCTAAATTGCTGCTTTGCTGCTGATCCCCTTGGGAAGGTTTTTTGTGCAGCACAGGTTTGAATGGTTGACTTTATAGACACGCTTCTGGCTCTTGAGAGATCCAGCACACCTGGGTGATGTAGAAACTCTGGTCTAGGCCCAAGTGTTCTCATCAATCTGCATCCCATGCAATTCTATATTCCAGACCAGTCTCCAATGAGTGGTCCTATGCTGACTGGAGTGGTCCCAGTGTTCTCCTGGTGGGCCTGTCTCCCTCTCTGCCCAGGTTGCAAAAACTTCTCATGGGACAGACCATGTGCCAGTCCCTTGCCATGACTCACCAGCCTCCGAGTGGCTCCATTTTTTCAAGTGTTGTAGCTCTTCACACCTATGTGGGTCCACGGGAACCCTATTAGGTGTATTGCTGGTCTGGGGTCAACCAAGGCCCTCTTCTCCCCTGCTGCCCCCAAGCAACTTCATCCAAAGGGCACAGCTGCAGCTTTTGCCTGCTCCTGCTCTGAGTACTCAGCAGCTCCAGCCTGGAAGTGGCTGGGGCTCAAAACAGTCAGAGTGATATTTTCTTTCTGTCATCATGGGTTCTCCCACCTTCATGCACTCCATAGGTCTTTCCTCCTCTTCCCCTGAGCTCTAGCATCCCCAGCTTGGCTGTTGTTGCTTTTTTATAGTTGTAAATTGGTTGATTTGTGGGATAGACTGATGCTGGGGACCATCTATTCTGCCATCTTGTCCAGAAGTTTGATCATGGCCACTTTAAGAAATCTCTAAGGAGTTCCAGCCTTTCCTTAGTTTTCTATTCTTCTGAGCCCTCACCAGAATCACCCTTAAACATTTTCATTGTGACAATGCAGGCTTTTTCTGGCCTGCTCATTCAAATTCTTTCAGCCTCTGCCCATTACACAGTTCAAAAGCTGCCTCTGCACTTTCAGGTATTTGTTATAGGAACAGCCCTTCTCAGTACCAATTTTCTATCTTAGTCCATTTTCTGTTGCGATGACAGAATACTCCAGACTGGGTAATTTATATATAAAAAAAATTTATTTAGCTCACGGTTTTGGGGGCCAGTAATTCCAAGATCAAGGGGCTGGCATCTGGTGAGGACCTTCTTGCTGCATTGTAACATGCAGAAGGCACCACACATCAAAAAGCCAGAGAGAGTTTGTGTTTGTAACAAAGCAATTTCCATGATAATGAACTCACGTTTGTGATAGCAAGATTAATTATTTAATGAAGGTAAAGCCTTTATTAAGTCATTAATCCATTTATGAGGGATTAATCCATTCATAGGAAAAGAGAGATTAAGTTTCCAACTCATAAACTTTGGGGGACATATTCAAACCGTACCAATCATTCAGAGTAATTTTTTTCCTCCAACGTTAAAATAACCTCTAGTTCCTACTTCATTTGTTTTCTCTCAATTGCCTTTAAAAATGTGTCTTTAAACATGTTATTAAGTGTTCACAGTTGTTATTTGTACTATGGTTAATCCAATTCAAGCTACTCTGCTGTTGCAAGAAATAGAACTTGCTATTTTATGTAGTATGATCCAGTAAGCATTTAAAACTCTAGTGAATTTATAATAAAGGAATAGAAAAAAGCAAGACTGAATCCAGAAATATAAGTAAATTAGATGTCTTTTCATGGGAATCTTTCAATACACGTATGTAGTGGATTGAATTATGTCTCCCAAAACTCACTAAAGCTTGAACTGTGTCCCCAAAGTTTTATGTATTAGAAACTTTGCCCCTGCTGTGACTGTTAAGAGGGTGGGAAATCCTATTATGGTAATTAAAAGGTGGAGCCTTGAAGAGGTGATTGGATTGCAGGACCCTGCAGTAGTGAATGGATTGATAATGGTGGTCAGAGGCACGGTTCTGAGAGCTTTAAAAAGTGAGAGAATCTGTCTCTCTTTCTGTTCTCTCTGCTTCCACCATCTTGCACTGTGAGACCCCTGAGTCACTGTTGCCACCACCAGATGGACTTTGGACTTCCCAGCCTCAGAAAGTGTAAGCAATAAATTTCATTTTTCTTTATAAATCACCCAGTTTCAAGTATTTTGTATAAGCAACAGAAATGGACTAATACAACTTATTAGATATCTCCTGAAACCTAAGTTACCATGAAGACAGCCTGTGAGAATTTCCTTCTTTAATACTCCTGAGCCATGATAAAAATCCCTAGGTTTTGAACTAAATTTTTATCTAAATATTCGGCTCATATTCATTATCTGTAGTTTATCTTCTTGTCTCCTGTCATATTTATACCTGTTTATTCCATTCAACATGTTGCCTTTTTAGGCTTTTTCTTTTTTTTTTTTTTTTTTGTCTTTTTCCGTGTCCGGCAACGGATCGCAACCCTCAGTGTCGCCCCCGTACCGGACCGGGGACGGCAACGGGATCGCAACCCTCGGCGCTGCTCCCGCGCCTCGCTCAGCCAGTGAGCGGGAACCGGTCTGTATGTGGGATCCGAACCCTCGGGCGGGAGCGCCGCCGCGCTTCCCAAGCGGCGCACTATCCAGTGCGCCACCGGGCCAGCCCAGGCTTTTTCTTTTATAGACTATTTTAAATGATGTGAGGTGCTATTTTTCCATGATGCTGAATCTACTTTTTACCTGTACCACACATGGCCTGAAGGACTGTCCTGCCACTTTCTTCTGCATGTGTTTCTAAATCAAGGTACTATGTGCAGTGACACAGGAACACACTCACACAGGTGTGAAGCTCAGGGTTGCAAGTGTGACCTTATGTAACGGCCTCATCTGTTTGAAAAAAAAAGTATGCAAATTGGAAAGAAATTATGTTGTCCCTGTTGGCAGACATCATGATCTTATATAAAGAAGCCCCTAACTAAGACACACAAAAAGACTCTTAGAATTGACAAATTCAATAAAGTTGCAAGACAAAATCTACAGAAAAAAAAAATGGGATACGAAAAAAAGTCAGCATTACCCACCACTCAGAGTTTTCATGTAAATAAACAGAGAAGAAAAAGGGATTTTTAAAAATAATATAAACTGCAAAGAAAATATAAGGAGAGTGTATCTACAAAGTAGATTGAACCAAAATCCCTTTTTGGCCCAAATATTTCTAATAAATGAAGGAAAGAGATTTTCAATGAGAACAAATACATCATAGATCTAAATAATTATTAACATGGCATCATCAATCCAAAAATTAAGTGAAATACAATATAACTAAGGCATTTATAAAGTGAATATAGAACAAGGAAAGCAACAGAGCCAGCCACCCGGGGTCCTGAGACAGGAGCCAAGGGCCCTGTCACAAAAACATCTTCAAAAGTACTGATTTGCCATGTGTTTCTCTGGGGTGTGGGACTTATCTGCTCATGTCCTTTACCAAATTTCTGCTTAGATTTTTCTAATTCATTTTTAAGAGTTCTTTTTCCATTAAGGATGTTAATCATTGTGTGTTAAATTTGTTCCTTATCAATTAACTTTAAATTTAATTTGTGATATTTCCCTTCATTTCTATGTTGAGAAAATAATTTTTATCTAAACATTAAATAAAAAATAAGTAACAGATATTCTTCAAATAAAGAACTCATCCATTAGTTTACCAAAACATAAATAAAAAATAAAGTGAATATACAAGGCATATAACGAGGCAAGAAATAATTTATAAATTACAAGTGAGACACTTAGCATGCTCTCTCATGAATATAAACAGATCGAGTAGACTAATGATGAGATAGAAAAATTAGAAAACCTGAATTATATGATTAAAACAAAATCCTACTTATTAAAACATAATCCTACTGTATCTTTTGTCAAATGAGAAAATCCACAGAGAAAAAATTTCCTTGGGTTAAAGTTGAAGAGGGATTTACAGGTAGTGAATTGGCTTAACTGAAAGTCTTAGATTTCTACATGCTTTCTAGTGACATGATCAAAAGAACATGGCCTTTTAGATTTTAGGAGGTGTAAGACAGCAGTAAACTAGACATTGGACACAAAAAGGTGTGAAAATTAGGACCGAGATTCTCACGTGTCAGGACCACCTATGTGAAAATTTACAGAAAAAAAAAGACAGACCTTCACTCCTGAGCAAACATTTTCCAGAGTTAGCTGTAGCCAGAAGCGTGGGCAGATGTCAGATTCACAGCAGCGTCCTGGAGAGCTTCTTTCCACCTGACAATCCAGACTGAGATGACTCATGTGAGTTTCCCACTGGTTGTTCAGAAATTCAAAGTTTCTTTTTGTTTTTTGTCTTCTTCCTGTGATTTACGTTATAAAAAGCTATATAATCCACTAATGTCCCCTTGCAAAACTTTCAGTCAATGATTACATAATGTGGCATTAATTTCCATGACTTGAACTCAACCAATGTATTTAAATTATATTCTGTTGTTTCAAAGAACCAAGCATCTATAGAAGGCAAGGCTGAGAAATCAAGAGAATGTGGCAGTAGAGTATTGTAGTAAAAATATGAGCACATGGACTGTAAATTGGTCAGGATGCTTCTTCCCTAAGTAACTTTTTAAAAATGACATGTGTAGGATTTGTATTTCCAAGATAAGACACAAAAAGAAAATAAAAATATTTCACTGAATGCCTCGAGAGAGTAAATATCTGCTTTTGTATTATAATTTTTTAATACATAAAATTTGTGTCTTACCTGTAACATTGGCATTTCTGAAAACCAAGATAAGGTATTTTTGTGTGTGATGTCTGAATTACAAATCAAATCGAATTCACAAATGTTACATGGTGCCTTTACATGTGACAAATTTCAGTCAAATAATCACGTCAGTTTAGATTAAAATAGGTCCAATTAATTTGAATATATTACTTGCCATCTACATCAGCTTTTGTATTCTATCTTGAGAAGGTTAAACTCCACTTGCTTGAAAACCTTATGTAATGGCCTCATCTGTTTGAAAAAAAAAAAGTATGCAAATTGGGAAGAAATTATGTTGTCCCTGTTGGCAGACATCATGATCTTATATAAAGAAACCCGTAATTAAGACACACAAAAAGACTCTTAGAATTGACAAATTCAACAAAGTTGCAAGACAAAATTTACAGAAAAAAATTAGCTTTCTATATACTAACAACCACCTATTGAAAAATAAATTAATTAATCTTTTTTATAATAGCTACAAACAATAAATTATTTAGAAATAAATTAAACCAAGGAGGTTAAAGATCTGTACACTGAAAACTGTATAACACAGACAAAACAAATTGAAGATGACACAAATAAGTGGAAAAATATACTGTGCTTATGAGCTGGAAAAGTATTGTTAAAATGCCCATACTACCCAAACAATCTACAGATTCAATGCAACTTCTCTCAAAATTCCAAAGACATTTTTCAGAGAAATAGGGAAAAATAATTAAAAATCACAAAGTCACTGAATATCCAAAGCAATCTTTTTTTTTTTTTCCTTTTTGTCTTTTTTTACTGACCGGTAACGGGATCGCAACCCTCAGTGTCACGCCCGTACCGGGGACCGGCAATGGGATCGCAACCCTTGGTGTTGCGCCCGCTCTGCGCTCAGCCAGTGAGCGGGAACCGGTCTCCACATGGGATCCGAACCCTCGGCGGGAGCGCCGCCACACTCCCAAGTGGTGCACTCTCCAGTGCGCCACCAGGCCGGCCCCCAAAGCAATCTTAAGGGGGAAAAAAAAAAAAAAGCTGGAGGCATCACAAAATATAACGCTATCAAAATATACTACAAAGCTCTAGTAATTAAAACAGCATGGTACTGGAATAAAAGCAAATTCATACACCAATTGAACAGAAGAGAGAGCCCAGAGATAAACCCATGCTTATATGATTAATGTTTAAGTATACTGTCTGGTGGCATTTAAGTACATTACATTAAGGGCAAATATCACCACCATGTATCTCGAGAACTTTTTCATCTCCCCAAACTTAAATGTCATACCATTTAGACACTATTTATCCTCTACCACCACCCTAACCCTTGGCAACTAATATTCAAATCTCTGACTCCATGAATGTGGCTGCTCTGTGTACCTCATCTGAGTGGAATTATACAGCATTTGCCCTTTTGTGACAGCTTGATAAACTTAGCATAATGTGCTCAAGGTTTATCCATGTAGTAGCTCCTATCAGAATTTCTTTCTTTTTTTTAAGTTAAGTGATATTTCATTGCAGGTACAAGGGGCATTTATAAAGCTCATTGAAAGATTCATATTATCTTATAACTCCATTTTCCCATAGACTTTTAAAGTACGCCTGTGTAAAGCACACTATGTTTATTCATTCAACTGTTAGGTTTCTTCACATTTTGGCTATTGTGATTAATGCTGCTATTAACATTCTTGAATAGAGAAATGTGCAAAGATCCTCCTTTGCAATGGCATGTAACAATAGAAATAGCAAAAAAAAAAAGAGCAGTAATCTTGATCATAATGATGCTACCACTGATTACAATAGAATCAAAAAAGGAAAAGGAAATGCTAGATTCAAGCACAGGCTCTCCCAGAGTGCTTGACTAGGATCGAGATGGTTCCTTTCAGCTGATGGGCCCACGTAAGTAGATCGATATAATGAATATATAGAAAACGTCATGATCAGTGGCGTAGTCTGGAAGGATGGAAAGGAACCTTAGGATAGTCATGGTGTTCTCCACTTGAAGGGCCCTACAGAAACCGTAGCGTTCCGCTAGGAAATTCTCTCTCCAAGAGCAGTGTATGCAAAATTATCTTCCACATAATACTTCATGAAACTCACATTCCTTGACTCACTTGCTGTTTCTCCCAGAGCAGTGTCAAGGCCGCTGGGCTCCCTGAAAAGGTGTGGGGACATTTCTGTCTTCATTTGGAAAGCGAGTGTGTTGCAACAATGTTTTCCATCGCTACAAACAGTCAAACGTCCTTGGTCAATGAGCATTCTTGAAAGTCCTCAGAAACCACAGGTGCAGGGGCCCAAACAAGCGCACACGCTCCCCACTTTCCAGTGCCCCTTCTCTCTTGCTGCAGAGAGAGGACAAATGTACGCCCATCCCCCAAACCAGTTCCACTGCCTGCTTATCAAGAGAAGAGCCCGATCAGACCGCGCAATCTTCTGCTGTTCCGGACCTCCCCATCCGCGGTGTGCTAGACTTAGTCCGGTGGTGAACGTGAGATGCTCTAGGGATGGGAGAGACCACTACATGAGATCCCTCCTCCAATCCCACTGCTTAGATTTGATGCATGGGTGGGTGTTGCGCCTGCTGAGCGGGCTGGTTGGTGCCGGGAGCTATAAAAGGGCAGAGCAGAGGGCAAAGCCTGCCCTTGAAAGACTGGCTCCAAGCGGGAAGCCTCATCTTGGAGCTTGAGGTCCAAGCAGGGAAGCCTTGTGATCCTGGCTCCTGGAGACAGGGAGGCTGCTTCACACCCCTGGCGGGGGGAGGGGGGGATCTCAAGTGCATGTCTTTCCCACACTTGAAGCAAAGTGGTGCAATGTGGCTGGTGCTCAAGGCCACTGGAGTTGCCTCCCTGAGAACTCATCACCACGTTCTAAGGCTGACCTTGAGCTGCCCGATGAATTGGCTCCTGGGGCCACAGAGCTGGCTCCAGGGAGAAACTTGGTCTAAGTTGGAAGAGACCTCGTGGGGTGGGGGCTGGGCTCTGGAATGTGGGAAACACCTGCTACGTGAATGTGGCACTGCAGCGTCTCACCTACACGCCACCCCTTGCCAACTGTATGCTGTCCCAGGAGCACTCGCAAAGCTGCTGTCCTGAGACACTCTGCATGCTGTGTGTCAGGCAAGCTCACACGACTTGGGACCTCCATTATCCGGGCAATGTGATCCAGCCTTCCCTCATGTTGGCTGCTGGCTTCCACTGAGGCAAGCAGGGAGACGCCCATGAATTCCTCACGATCACCCCGGATGCCGTGCAGAAAACATGTCTTCCTGGACACCAGCAGTGCCAATCTCACCCTGAGGATGCCACCCTGCTCCGTCAAATCTTTGGAGGGTACTGGAGATCTCAAATCCAGTGTCTCCACTGCCAGGACGTTTCAGACACCTTGGACCCTTACCTGGACCTTCCGCTAGATAACAAGCCAACTCACCGTGTGACCTGAGCTTTGGAATGGTCGGTGAAGCCCGAACAGCTGGAGGGAAGACACCTATCACTGCCCCATTAGCAATTACTATAACAGCATAAAACCAAATAAACTTTATGGTAATCTGCCGGAATCTAATCAATAGAAAATGTTAAAAACATATCAAATTTTATGACATTTTAATTTTAAGCAGTCATAAATATTATAAATACTCATATAGTAGTTCCAAATGTAAAAGCACAAAGAAATAGATCACTAAGTCATTGTTAATTAGATCAGATCTGTAATATTTAAGGATAAAATTTCACCTAAGTACATACAATTAGTGAAATTGAGAATATTACTAAAATAAAAAGGTCAACTGCAACTCCATTTCAAACACATCACAAAATTATTAGTCATTTAAAACATGTATAAATTTAATGACTCATCAGAATCATAAAGTGTAACTTTTCCTTTGTAAAAACCTACTGTATTTAGTTATAATTTGCTAATATGTGACTAAAATTGTAAAAAGAATTTTGTAACACTTCATTTAGATACTGCTACCTCCTTTCACCCCCCTCCTGAGTCCTGAGCTCTCACTGTTAATGCAGCTGAGAAACAGACTTTCGCTGAGCTGAGTCTGCGGAGTGAGTCTGTGTGAGATGAGGCCCCTACGACATGGATATAAGGAAGGGATGCCAGCAGCTCATCTCCCTCCAAGACCATAATTATCATGTCACCTGTAGAAGCAGGACAGCCCTGAATCCCCACCATGGCATCCACTGCCTGGGCCCAGGTCTTGAAACAGCGGGAACCTGTCCGCACCCACCTCCAGTCCCAGACCCTGTGGGCCACTGACTGTCCCGGCCCTCCGTGCATTCCTTCTACCAGGCCTTCATGTCATCTGAGAAGGAAAATATAAAGAAACACACTACATTTGGCCAATAGGAAGTGCCCTCCCCCCTTGGAAAGACTTAGTGACCAATTATAGAGGTCTGTGTATATAATATGAAAAAGTTAATCTCAAGTTTTTCCCAAACATTTAAAAGATGTCTTTTGCTACATATAGGTCCTCTAGGTAGAAAGAAGTTGCCAATGTATGATAAGGTAGAGTTACAAAATTACACATCTTGTAAGTGCCCCTTTGTTTAAAAAAAATCATAGAAAAGCAACGTGTTCTGGAAATGACTTTTTGAAATGAAATTGTTAGACCTCCTCTAGAACTGACACCAGAAGCCGCCACATTCATGCTCGTTCAGTGAGTTGAAGGACACGGAGCAGAGACCATAAAGAGGAAGAGAAGGTCCTACGCCACACTGGTCATGCTTAGAAGACGTTTGCATGTCACAGCCCTGTTGTGTGTGGCTTTATTCCTCACTGCTCCAAATGTGGTGGGCAATGCTAAGTGCTTTTTAAAGTGTCCAGTCTTTCTCGATGGTCTGCACGGTGCCACACATGTCAAAAGTAGAGATAATAAAATGATGTCATTTGTAAACATCTTTTTGTTAAAATTCACATAAAATATAATGTTTTGGGGATGGGAATGTCCACATCGCCTGTGAACACTGCACTGGGTGTGCGCTGGTGCAGGGGAGGTGGGAGGGGAGGAAGCCAGGAGCTCTCTGCGCGTGTGCTCACAGTGAGCTGTGGTTAACCCTCGTCTCTCAGGCTCGTGTCTTTGTTTTACTTTGCTGAGAATAAAGTGCATATAATGGACAAACGGGTCCTAATGTACAACACCTGTCTTTCTAGATGTTAAAGAGGTTGCCAGTGTATGCAAATATAGAGTTAGAAAACTAATATATTTTGTACATTTTGTGTTAAAATTCCAAGGAAGGATTTTCTTCTGAAAATTTGAACATTATAGCACACTGGCTTGGTGTGAAAGGGAGAGAAAGAAAGGATCCTAGGACAGAATATTTATATTCTGAAGATACCATGAAATTATAACTGTTATTACAGGTATACAGTTAGTTCAGGACTGCTGTGTATATAGCAGACAAATTAGGTCCTTATTTGAAACACCTTGTCTATCTAGATGTTTGGAAGTGCCTGGTGTGTGTTAAACTTAGAGGCAGTAAAATATCCCTTTGTAATTTTTTTTTTTTTTGCTAAAATTTATAGGAAATACTGTCTTTTGGTAATGTACTTGTTAAAACACCTCTGTAAGCAGTGTAGGACCATCTACACTTACTCAATGGTTTGGAGAAGGTGGGAGAAAAGAAATTGTAAAAGGTAAATGCTTGTGTGTTCATACTTGAACATTTTGTCACCATTTTTCTGTGTCATGTGCATTTTGTTTTGTTGTCTGTATAGTTTATTTGATACACAAGTGTGTCCTAATTTTGCAGCATCTACTGTCAAAGAGGTGGCCAGTGCATAACAAAGCAGTAAGTAATATGAGCACATTTTGTATACTTTGTGATAAAATTCATAGGAAGTCTCATCTTCTGTAAATGGCTTCAGAATATGAATTTCCTCAACCATCTCTAAGCATCACCCGTGTCTGTGCCAGTCCACTGGATTGATGGCAGAGAAGGAAGTGGTGAGGGTGTGGTGCAAAGCCAATGTGGTCACATTAGAAGATACCTCAGAGTATAACTGTTGTTACTGTGTGCAATTTTATTTAACAGTGCTGTGTACATAGTGCACACATTCTTATATAAAATACATGGCCCTTCTGGATCGTCAAGGTGCTCAATGTATTTAAAAGTAGAAGTAATAGAATAACCCTTTTTACAGATAGCTTTTAAAAATGGATAGGGGTTGTCTCTGGGAATAGAATTGTTAAAGCACCTGCGTGAACACTGTCCTCTCTGTACTTGTTCCTTGGGGTGAGGGAGGTGGAAAAGAAAAAATTGCAAAGGATGTTTTGTGAGTACATATTAGAAAATTTCAGCTTAACTATCCCCCCATGTTTTTATTTAACTTTACTGTACTATCTATATACTGTATATATATGGTGAACAACTGAGCTCTAATTTTATAATATCTGTCGTCTATACATACCAAAGAAGTTTCCAATGTATGAGAGAAGTAGAGTTAGTAAACTAACATAGTTTGTACACTTAGTGTTGAAAATAAACAGACAAGCAGTCTCTGGAAAGGACGGCCATTCGTCAAATTTTTGTAGTTAATGATGACCTTACACGAAGTGAGCTTGTAAAATTCAGCAGGATTTCAAATACTTCCTTAAAATAAATTGAGTTTTAGTGTTGTATGTTTTCCAAATTAACTAACACAGACAATTTCTGTATATCAGTTTGGGTGAGGTTCTTTAGTGCTGAGAGAAGAATAATTTCAGATTTGAAAGACATAGCATTCCCTTATTATTAAAAACGCCTTCTAAATTTTGTTAACCTGCTGTTTCCTCTGAAAGATTCAAACTGTAATTTGCTTATTAGAACATATGTTCTGAAAAAATTTAAAAAACCAAAACCCCCCCAAAAAACCATATATTCATAAATGTGAGAAGGAAATTTAAGTTTAAAAAAAAAAAAGAATGAAATTCTGTCATTTGCGGTAACATGGGTGAGCTTAGAGACAATTATGTTAAATAAGCCAGGGCCAGAAAGAGAAATAGCACATGTCCTACTCGTAAGTGGGAGTAAAGAGGACAGGAAGAAAGAAGGGAGGGAGGGAAGGAGGCCACTATGACACGCTGAACTTTCAGAAGGAGGGAACAGGTCTGTGGTTAGTAGAGGTGTGTGCGGGGGTAATGGAGAAATTTGGTGACGGAAACAGAGAAGAATTCGGATTCATAATGGCGAACGTGCTAACAGGACTGATTTATCTGATCATCATGTGCTACAACCAAATACTGACAGTCAACTCCATACCACTGACAGTCAACTCCATACCCCACAAATATGTGTAATTAATTGTTTCAATTAAAAAGCGAATTAAAAAAATAAATTCACAAAACCTTTTTCTGAATTCAGTAGAGATAATGTCTTCCAGTCTCTTTTTCCTTCAGTTGGAAAACAGAGAATAGAATCAGAATAAATTGAAATCAGGAAAGAAAATAATGATGATGATAGTAACACCCATTAGTGGCCTATGAGGGCGTCAGACCCTCAAGAAACACGAGCACTGGAAAACTTCCGCGCCTCTGAGTATTAGAAAATGTTAAGTTTCACTAAGGCATGCATATTAAAATTCTGCATTTTCTGCATTTAGGGAGGATTGCGTCAGAGAGGAGGGACCTTGGCTGATTGTAATCAGCATATATGGGGAACTGAAGACTTATTTCTTAAAATCCCAATTTCCAAATTAAAAATGTTTTTCCAAATACAATACGTGGCACAGTGGGTAAGAATCTCATCTCATTACCGTGATGCACAGGGACATGATGGTAAAGTCATCTGCAATCCCTTACAGAAAAAGAGTGTTGTACTTTGCTGGTATAATTTTGGTTATAATGGTCATAAAAGCATGCTGTCGACCGGACGTTTTTGATTTTTCTAAAAGGTTTACACAGGACATATGATCAAGACTTTCCCGTGTTTTCTGTCTCCATCATCTGCAGTGACACTTACTCTGCCCATGCTTTTCTGCAGGGGAGTTAGGAGTTAAATATTCTGAAATTATAAATATTTTTGTCAGCAGAATCGGGTTTCCAGCAGCACATACACTAAGTTCAGTTGCAAAAGAATAGTAAATTAATTTTGGTTATTCAATGGTATCCAATGCTTATCATTTATATTTCGGCATTTGTACATTTCTTGAAGGTCTTCTCATGTCAGCTTAATCATAATGGGGAAGGTGGTTTCCCTTCCTAAATTTGATGGCTGTTTCTCAAGTTGCTGACAGTTACCACTGAATCAACACCCTCCCCACCTTCTCTCCTGCGATTCCCATAAACACGCTGCTGTGAATGTCCACTCATAGGGCTCACAGTGCTGTTCACAGAATATGGTAAAGTTGACTACACTTTCAGATAAAACCACTTTTACATTGTGTAATTTATTCAACAGTACTGTATACTTAGTGAATGAACTTATTTGTGACATCTAGACTTTCTAAAAGTTTAGAAGTACAGAAAGTATGTTAAAAGTAGAGGTAGTAACACAGTTTGTAGATATCCTTTTGTTAAAATTCACAGAAAATATTGTCTTGTGGAAATGAAGTGGTAAAACCACCTCTCTCAGCAGTGCATATTATTACATTTGAGCAGGTTTGGGGAGAAAAGAGAAGAACATGCAAAGGGGTTTATGCCGGTGTGTTTGTAGTGAGGCAAGATTAACCATTGTTCCATTATATGTTTGTGCATTTCGTTTTACTTTGCTCTTTATATAGTTTATATGAAGAACAAATGAGTCCTAATTTACATCTAGTCTTTCTAGGTATTAAAGCAGTTGTCAGTGTAGGACAAAAGTAGAGCTAGAAAACTAGCACATTATGTTTATTTTGTGTTGTAATGTTCAAAGGAAGGACTGTTCTGAAAATCACTTATGGAAGTGAAATTGTTAAAATCTCCTTCAAGCATTACAGATGATAATATTTGTCCAGCGGGTTGACAGAGGTGAGAAGGGGAAGGGCTGTAGGCCAGACTGTTCCTATTTAGAAGACATTTTGAAGTTCTAGTCTTTGTTACCTGTGCGGGGTTTACTAAGTGCTACTGCAGTTATAGGGGAAAACATCTATTTGAAACATCTAGTCATCCTAGGTGTTTATTTATTCTTTGAAATATCTAATCTTTCTAGACATGCATTTCTTCCTTGCTATATCTACTAATTCTAGATGTTTAAAAGTGCACAGCATGTATTAAAAGTAGAGAGCTAAATTCACACCTGGAAGTCCTTTTTCTGTTACTGCACAGGACCTTGGGGTCACATCCCAGGCTACTGGCTGGCTGTTGCTGCACCTGGGCTGATGACCTGCACACTACAGGGACTCTGTTTTCTTGACAATATTCCTTTGTTGGGCGGGTTGGCAGGTGGGCAGGTGTGTATCTAGGTCTGCAGAGTTGAGTTATTTGGAGAAGTGGGATGTTCTAGGTACAATGTTCCAGCTAGTCTTCCCTGTCTCTGTGTATAATTCTTTGGTAGTAGAATGTGAAGATGGGAATAAACAGCCCTTGAATGCTTAGCATGGCTTGTGAGTTCACACTAGTGGCCAAGGTGGTGATGCAGCCCTTCTGGGCCCTTGAGAAGCTTCTGTCACAGTGGATAATCAAGTGGTTTTGCTGGTCTTGTGATCCAGAGTGTGTGTGTGTAGAGGAAACTGAGGGCAGGGTGGGGAAAAGAGGGTTTATGCCAGGTTTGTGGAGGGCACCACCAGGCCATTTCCATTGTGGCTCAGCAAGTTTCCTGTTTGAACTTGTTTCTTGTGAATGGATCAGCTGTCTTGAGCACAGGGGGCTGGCCTTGTACACCTGCCTGGGAACAAACAGCCCAACCCTGAGCTGCCTACTCAGTGGAAGAAGTGGATGGACAGCAGTGCCCCGCACAGGTCAGAGACACATGCAGTGAGCAGCTCTCCTGGGGTGACTCCTGCTGGCAAGGACAGTCACTCAGGTACCTTTAGGACACTGGTATCTTTACTCCTGGCCCCTGTTCTGATGCACATCTCAGTTTCTGGGTGGTCTGTGCTCTGGGAGAAAAACTCATCCTCAGGGTTGTTGCTAACTGGAGAGGAAGATGAACTTGATCAGAACCTCCAGAACCGAGATCGCAGGTTGGTTTTAGAATGGCCCTTTCTTAAGGACAATAGACATGGAAAGGCACAAAGCAATTTCAAAAAGATATGCAAAAGAAAGTGTTCCTAGTGGTTACTTGTGAGAAGTGAGATGGAGACAATTTTCATTTATATGCTTTTGTTGTTGTTGTTGCTAAGATTTATCTTTTATTATATAATGTACTATTTTTAACTTTAAAAACCTAGGCTGGCCCCTCTCCTCTCCCTGGAAGTGGGTGTGGGGCTGAAAGTTTCAACCTTTTAATCACTTTGTTGGTTTTCCTGGCCACCAGCCCCCATCCTGAGGCTGCCCAGGAGACCTGGCCATCAGTTATCTCATTACCATAAAATAAACGAGAGATTCCAAGAGTTTTAGGGGCTCTGTGCCAGAAGACCAGAGCAGAGACCAAACACGTTTCGCACAGAAATTACAATATCGTACTGACGTGCTCCTGCAGGCCTGGCTCAGATAGCACTTCCCTTGGGAAGCTCTGCTCCACCCTCGGCCTTCCTGTGAGAGCCAGCGCAGCTCTGCCTCTAAGCATGTAATAAAAGGGAAAGCCTTGAAGATTTTTGAAATAACTTTGGGATTTTTCTTCCCTTTTCCTTATAAATAGTCTCTGTCTTTCTGCTGTGGATGCTAATCACCTTATCAAAAGGTAGTTTGGTCATACCACTGCATGCCTTTGTGTAGCCAGGCTGCAAATTACTCAAATCTGCCTGCTCTGCTCCTATTTTAATTATAAATATTATCTTTAAATAACTTCTCTCTTCTCTAGCACCTTACTATTAGCAGTTAACCACAGCAAGGCAGCAGCCTGAATGCTTTGCTGCTTAGATTTTTTTTTTTTTTGGTCATTCAAATTATGCCTTTCATGAAGTCATTGGGTATGGACACTGTTTAGCCTCGCTGTTTGCTACTTTAAAACAAGAATGGCCATTACTCCAATTTCCAGTATTTTCTTCCTCATTTCCATCTGAGGCCTCATCAAAATGGCCTTTATTGTTCATATTTCTATCAACATTCTGGTCATGGCCATTTAAAAAAATTTTTGTTTTTGTTTTTTGTCTTTTTTAATGTAATTTTATTAATATCATTTCTTACATTCTAGGATGTTGTTGCAGAGCAGTTGGGAGGGAGGGGGAGGGGGGAAAGGGGAAGGAAATGGGGCGGAAGAAAGAGGAAGGAGGAGGGTGGGATTGAGGCCTGTGGCACCCCCCTCATTCCCACAGTGGACACTGGGGGGATTCCAGCAGTGGCTTGGTCATTGCTGGGCTGAGTGCAGATGTCAGGGTGGTGTGGCAAAAGCCCTCACCCCCCACCATCCCAGCTCAGGAACCCAGGGCCCTTCTTGCTGTGGCTCAGCGGTCATCACTTGGGCTGGCTGCTGGTGTTGGGGGAGCATGGCCAAGGCCCTCGGCCCCCCACTGCTCTGGCTTGGGAGGCCTGGGCACTTTCTGTGGTCACTCAGTGGTCACCACTGGGCTGAGTGTGAGTGTCATAGGCGTGTGGCCCCCCACTCCAGCTTGGGAGAGCCCAGGTCTCATCCTGCGGCAGCTTTGTGGTCATTGCTGGGCTTGCTGTGTGTGTTGGGGGGGCATGGCTGAGGCCTGGGATGCTTCCTGTGGTGGCTTGCTGTTTGCAGTTGGGCTTCCTGCATCTGTCAGGGGGTCGTCAAAAGGCCTGAGGCTCCCCACTGCCCCAGCTTGGGAGAGCCTGGGGTGCATCTTGCCACAGCTTTGTGGTCATTGCTAGGCTTGCTGCATGTGTTGGGGGGGGCATGGCAGAAACCCTCATCCCCCACCCTTAGGATTGGTTGTGGGTGTCAGGGGTCATTGCTCATGTCCCTGGTCCCCTCCCCTTTCTGGCTTGGTAGTCCAGGGGACTTCTGGTCCTTCTAGGTGTTGTAAACATTCTTTGGTGGAATGAGACCTTTACTAGTTAATATGAAACTTTGTCTCTGGTTGTGGGTACTTTGTTTTTTTCTTTCGGTTCTGTGTTGGATTATTTGCTGTTCCCACCACTTAAACTCTGTGCTGGAACTAATTTGTTGTCCTTTGCTTACTTCTGAAATGGGGTAACTCTGTGCTGGAACTAATTTGTTGTCCTTTGCTTACTTCTGAAATGGGGTAACTTCCTGTGGGGACCAGCACTTGACCTCTGTGGTTGAGCTAAATTGCTGCTTTGCTGCTGATCCCCTTGGGATGGTTTTTTGTGCAGCACAGGTTTGAATGGTTGACTTTATAGACACGCTTCTGGCTCTTGAGAGATCCAGCACACCTGGGTGATGTAGAAACTCTGGCCTAGGCCCAAGTGTTCTCATCAATCTGCATCCCATGCAATTCTATATTCCAGACCAGTCTCCAGTGAGTGGTCCTGTGCTGACTGGAGTGGTCCCAGTGTTCTCCTGGTGGGCCCGTCTCCCTCTCCGCCCAGGTTGCAAAAACTTCTCATGGGACAGACCATGTGCCGGTCCCTTGCCATGACTCGCCAGCCTCTGAGTGGCTCCTTTTTTTCAGTTGTTGTGGCCCCTCGCTCCTGTGTGGGTCCATGGGAACCCTATTAGTATTCTTGGTGGCCTGGGGGCCAGCAAGGCCCTCTTCTCCCCTGCAGCCTCCAAGCAACTTCATCCAGAGGGCACAGCAGCGGCTTTTGCCGGCTCCTGCTCCACGTGCTCACTAACTCCAGCCTCAAAGTGACCAGGATTCAAAAAGTTCAGAGCGGTTCTTTCTTTCTCTCATTGTGGCTTCTCCCACATTCATCTCTCCATAGGTCTCTCCTCCTCTTCCCCTGAGCTCTAGCAGCCCCAGCTTGGCTGTCTTTGCTTTTTTTTTTGTCTTTTGTCTTTTTCCGTGTCCGGCAACGGATCGCAACCCTCAGTGTTGCCCTTGTACTGGACCGGGGACCGGCAACGGGATCACAACCCTCGGCGTTGCTCCCGCGCCTCACTCAGCCAGTGAGCGGGAACGGGTCTGTATGTGGGATCCGAACCCTCGGGCGGGAGCGCCGCCGCGCTTCCCAAGCGGCGCACTATCGAGTGCGCCACCGGGCCGGCCCTGTCTTTGCTTTTTAATAGTTGTAAATTGGTTGATTTGTGGGAGAGAGTGACACTGGGGACCATCTATTCCACTGTCTTGACTGGAAGCCGTTTTGGTCCATTTTCATAAGGGCTACAAGTGTCAGACACCTCTGGTCTGCCGCCTCGCTGTTCCTCCTTTCTAACTCTTAATACGGTCTTAAAGTATTTAAACATCAACAACATCAATCAGGAAATAAGTATTCCTTGGTAAATTTCAAACTAAAAAGCAAAAAGAACAGAAATACTGGTGACCAGGGACCAGGCTTTACCACCTAACAGCTACCAAAGACAGTCACTGATGAAAAGAGCTTCTGGCCTAGAATTTGGTTTAAATCATTTAGTGGTTACCATATCTTAAGTAGAATGATAGTTTGGTTACCAATTTGGCTATCAGGTAAGTAAAACTGATTTATCAGTTCTGAACAGTATTATCACCTTATCATAAATGATGAAGAAAAATTTAAAATTTATGACAATCCCTATAACAAATGGAGATGCTAAAAAATACTTTATAAGCCATCATTAATTAAAAATTAATAAATTTGATTAACTATACTAGAAAAAATATTGAATTATCTTTCTATTCTTTTTATAGAAAATATTAACAAAATCATCTATAAAGAGGTACTCAAAAAATAGAAAAAATAATGTTATAGGAATATATCAGGCTGTTGGTTAATAAAAAGTAATTTTATAATAAAAACAGCATCTGTAATTTGTTTTGTTTTCAATATAGGTCTGCATTTTTAAATGTGTAATTTGTTATAATTATATGTACTCATTCTAAATAAATGTCTACTCTGGTACCTAAATTTGGTTTTGGTATTCTGTATTTTTAATCTCAAAAAGGTACCCCAAAATTGTATAAGGTTCTTTCCCCGAAATATGGATCTGTACTCTGATAATTGTCTTAAATTTTGTTTGCAGAGTTTTCCACATCATGATAATGAATTTGACTTCAAACTGTTCTCCAGTCATATATCTCTCAAGACATTCAGTTGCTTTGGGAATGTTACCAGTTTGTCTTCCCGAGAATCTGTCCCAGGACATCCAGCCTGTTCCGGGCTGCACCGTTCTCTGCTGAGCCCCGGTAGGGCCACCGTCCTGAGAACTCTCTCACCCTTGGCCTGAGGTCCCTCTGCTCTCTTCAGTCATGGACCCTGTCTCCTTGTCCCTACATGTCCTTCTTTCTTTGCTTAATATCTCAATTTGGTGAGGCATATCCTCCAGTAGCTCTTGAGACGGGGTGCCTGGGAGATTACACGTTGTGAAACTTTGCATATTTTCAAACGTCTTTCTTCTACCCTCACACCTGATTGATAGTTTAGCCGTGTGTAGAAATCCTTGCCTTCTAACTTCCACTCTTTCTGTGAGGATGTCCAAAGTCATTCAGGTATTGATCCATTTCATGCTTTTCTCCGTAGAATCTCTTTCTCTAAGCTTAGAGGATCTTCTTTTGGTCCTCAGAGGGCTACAATCTCCAGACCATGCGCCTGACTGCACGTGCTTCCATCCCGCGTGCAGCGCTCACACCCCTGAGGCTGGGGACTTGGCCTCTCGCTTTCCTGAAACCCTCTTGAATTGCTCTCTAATGATTCCTCCCCCTTGGTTCTCCCATTTTTTTAAAATTTTTTTCTTCTCTATTTCAACTCTATACTTTTTCTTTGTTTGGGGGGAAGTTTCCTCAACTCATCTTCTAATGCTTCTCTGGAGTTTGTATTTTGCTCTCATGTTTTTATTGTATTTTTATTTCCAAGAGTGGTTTTGTTCTCCAAATGTCTTGTATGATTGCATCTCTTTGGAGATATAAATGAGAGTCTATTTTAAAAAGAAATTCTGGGCCTCCCAGTGGCGCACTGCTACAGTGCGCCACTTGAGAGCGTGGTGGCGCTCCCGCCGAGGGTTCGGA
>NW_007738350.1:8667-9004 GCF_000696425.1 Galeopterus variegatus | reverse complement strand
GTGTCCCCTCCCGCTCCACGTCTAACGTCACTACGCACTCTCAATTGCTAAGCCATTGCGGGATTTTGCCCCAGTGAGATCGGCTGTCAACTTTCCACCTATTGGCTTGGGATTTAGACTTTGCCGGGCTGGTGGATCATTTGCCTCTTATCTGTCTATTTCCCAGCTTCCAACATTTCAAAAATTCTATTATTTCTGTGGGGATTTGTAGAGAGGCAAAATAGATGCGTGTGTTCCACCCCCCACCTTCACCCAGACGTCCTGCGGGTGGATTCGGAAGCGCAACGTCTCCCGCATGTCACGTCCACCTCACTCCTCCTCCTCTTCCCCTCGGGTC
>NW_007738350.1:6234-6514 GCF_000696425.1 Galeopterus variegatus | reverse complement strand
GATGCATGAGCCTGGATTGAATCCTGGCCCACAGTGGTTTTATTTTGTTTTGTTTCAGTTTTGCTGTAATGGACATGATTGTGATAACTGGCAAAATTTGAGTAAAGTCTGTAAATTGCATACTGTTCATTTCATAATTTCGATCTTGTCCTGTGGGTATGTAAAATAATCAGCATGTATTTAGCAATATACACTCAGGTATGTAGCAGTAAAGGGGAATTGTGTCTATAGCTTATTACAAATATTTTATGAAAAATGTGTAAATACACACACACACACA
>NW_007738350.1:2472-3136 GCF_000696425.1 Galeopterus variegatus | reverse complement strand
AGAACTAACCAGCCCCCTTATCTTCAGGACACCTGGCAGAACCCAGGGAAGATAAATGATTAAAAAAATGTGCCATCCCTTATTGGGGTTCCCTTATCGGGGTGCTAGCCTGTTGAGCCTGACCATAAATCTTAAGGTACCTCAGCTAATTAACAGCTGGCCCTGTTATGAAAATCTGTCTAAAAAAACGGTATAAAAACCTTGATGTTAAAGAACTTGGGGTGCTTATGTCCTGAAGACAAAGCATCCCAGCATGCTGAAATAAAACTCCTCTTGCTTAATTGCAGCGTTCTCTTGTCTCTTGGTCTTTGTGAAGTGAGCCACTCCGGCATGTGGGATTTGTGCTTGGTGCACGGGTCTTACACATAGACCATTGAACTAGGGTTTTATAATGCTAGAACAAAATATAACATGTTTTCATAAGATCACCCCCCTAAATTCTTTGAGGTTCTATTCCACTGTAGTATGTTTTTCTCTCAAGATTTCCAGTGTGAAATGGATATCCAATGTTGAGTATTACATGTGTTTTATTATAGAACAAAAAATCTTTGCTGTAGTAATTCTGAGGAGAAAAAAATTAACAAGTAGAACAATGCACTATCTTTTTGCATCAAGAAAATATAAATATAATGGAAAACTTCCTAAGCTGCATTTTGCTTCGAAT
>NW_007738350.1:0-460 GCF_000696425.1 Galeopterus variegatus | reverse complement strand
GAGATTAAAGCCACATTGCAATTAAATACGATGCATGAGCCTGGATTGAATCCTGGCCCACGGTGGTTTTATTTTGTTTTGTTTCGGTTTTGCTGTAATGGACATGATTGTGATAACTGGCAAAATTTGAGTAAAGTCCGTAAATTGCATACTGTTCATTTCATAATTTTGATCTTGTCTTGTGGATACGTAAAATAATCTGCACGTATTTAGGAATATACACTCAAGTATGTAGCAGTAAAGGGGAATCGTGCCTATAGCTTATTACAAATATTTTATGAAAAATGTGTAAATATACACACACAGATAGAGCTAGATAACTGATGAGAAGAAAATCTGGTAAAATGTTAATCAGGGAATCTGCGTGAAGAGTATTCAGGAATTCTTAATACTTACAACTTTTGTACTTAAACTTTTTCTAAATTTGAAATCATTTTAAAATAAAAAGTTTTGAAATGTC
>NW_007738349.1:44527-44941 GCF_000696425.1 Galeopterus variegatus | reverse complement strand
AATAATTGCATAAGGACCCAGGTATAAACTGGCACTCTTTAGGGGCAAACTATGATATTTCTAACTCTAGGCATAAGGGAGCCAAGACAGACAAGATATACCATGATTCAAATTTAAGGGGCCAAAAGAACTCTCTTTGGTTCTGATCAATTAAATATTCAATCACCAAATCATTTCCCAAAACAACAGCACTGCTGCCTCTAAGGGTGTCGCCTGAGCCATGTCAGCACTGAGGCCTCTAAGGCATCACAGAGAGAGCAGGAGAGACAGAGGAGGAAAACGAAAGGTGGGCAATGTGGAGTGAGCCAGAGTAGTTGTTTGTTTGTTTGTTTGAAATGCCTTCTACTGTGTGATTTAAGTGGGGGAGCTCCAAAAAGACCATGCATAGCCAAAGCAACGCTGAGCAAAAAAAAT
>NW_007738349.1:42221-42465 GCF_000696425.1 Galeopterus variegatus | reverse complement strand
TGGTCTCAAGACAGGAAGGATGGGCAATTCACAGCTGAGCTAAGAGCCATTCCTGGGCACCACTGCCAGCTGCATCCATCCCGGGGCAGCATGTGTCATGCCAGAGGTGGGAACATAGAGCTGCAGGATCCGATGTCCTTCATAACATCCAGATTACACAGACCTTTTCTTCCTCTGTCAAAACTGCTTTGTGGGCCAGGGAGAGCTCAATCCCACTGTCTTTAAACCATCCATAGTAATCCAG
>NW_007738349.1:39549-40167 GCF_000696425.1 Galeopterus variegatus | reverse complement strand
CTTTAAGAAAAATCAAAATCAAAAGAAAAATTCAGCAGAGACATCAGTGACTACAAAAAGAGACTTTACAGATGAGTCCCAACAAGTTACTGAACAAATAAACAGATCATAATACCAACAACAATTCCCTCCAGGGTAAAATCATAATCCAGAATTTCCACAATATGGTATATGAAATGACCAATATTCAGCAAAAAATTATAAGACATGAAAAGAAACATAAGTTGCAACTCATATGCAGGAAAAAAGCAAGTCTCTGAATTAGAATGGACACATTTGGGCCAATGCACACAAGAATCTTGAAATCCCAGATTCTCCTTAACTCTCTAGGTCTTCAGAAGCGACTGATTCTTCCTGGTTAAAGGCTAGCCCTCTCTCATTTGCTTGAAGACAATACAGAGGCCTGTGCCTTGCAAAATGATATATGTCCCCCTCAGGAGCTATCTGCACCTTCCTTCCTGGTGACTAGACCAATAATTAGGGTCAGGTTAGAACATAACCCAGCTAGGGGAGTTCTAGCCTAGGGAAGGAATGGTATGACCTTGCCACGGACCCTTGGAGAAAGTGTCCACAGGCTACTCCAATGGCTAATGGGAGCTTGGACAAAGAACATGGACC
>NW_007738349.1:36239-37842 GCF_000696425.1 Galeopterus variegatus | reverse complement strand
TGCCCATGCCTCCTGCCCCCAACTCAGGCTCTGTGGGTCCAGAGGTCTGGGTTCCAGAGGAGGAGAGCTTGCACCAGGGAGCACAGTAATCATGCCCCTAGCCTCTAAGCTACCACTGTCCCCTGGCCACTTTGGCTCCTGGTACCAAGAGACAACTAGGCAAGGGAGGAGTTACATCCTGGCAGGGACAGTCCACCCTCATGAAGAAGAGGGGCAGCGCTGCTGCCATGCAGCATGTGAGGAAAAACTTTTGGCACACAAGGGGTCCTCTGAGGCATTTCCTGGTACTCTCCTGTTCAGTTTTGATGCTGAAAAGACAGGTGCAGCCGCAGCCACTGCTTGAGAAAGTCGTGGTGACACGTACTCAGGATTTGCAGCTGTGAAGGTCTGGGCCATCCACCAGGTAGATTGNAACAGATGACAATACCAACAACAATTCCCTCAGGGTAAAATCATAATCCAGAATTTCCACAGTATGGTATGTGAAACGACCAACATTCAACAAAAAATTATAAGACATGAAAAGAAACATAAGTTGCGACTCATATGCAGGAAAAAAGCAAGTCTCTGAATTAGAATGGACACATTTGGGCCAACGCACACAAGAATCTTGAAATCTCAGATTCTCCTTAACTCTCTAGGTCTTCAGAAGCGACTGATTCTTCCTGGTTAAAGGCTAGCCCTCTCTCATTTGCTTGAAGACAATACGGAGGCCTGTGCCTTGCAAGATGATATATGTCACCCTCAGGAGCTATCTGCACCTTCCTTCCTGGTGACTAGACCAGTAATTAGGGTCAGGTTAGAACATAACCCAGCTAGGGGAGTTCTAGCCTGCTAAGGGAGAAAGGAGACTCTACAGTGAAGGAATGGTATGACCTTGCCACAGACCCTAGGAGAAAGTGTCCACAGGCTACTCCAATGGCTAATGGGAGCTTGGACAAAGAACATGGACCCCTGAGGTTCTAGAGCAGGACCATACCATCGGCAATGGAGAACTCCACATTATTTAAGAAAGAACTCCTGGAATGCCACAGGGTGCTGGTAAAAACTGAGTCTCTGACTGTGGGATGTCAAGTGATTATGTGGCCAAGACTCCCCACCATTAGCTAGGACCAACACACAACAAGGTGGAGCAGGCCCAGCAGCTATCCATCAGAGTCAGGCACACGAAAGACCAGATGGCACAAATAAACTACGTGACCAAGTGACCCACCCCATGTCATGACCTCTGTTGTGTGAGCACCTGTTTCTCAGTTCAAACCTTTGTCTGCACAGGGAAGATTAATAAGCAACTGGGGGAGGAGAAAATGGATGGCCTTGACTCATGGTGGGTTGGCTCTGTCTGGGGGTGCAAGCCAAAAACGAACTCCTGATGCAAAACAGCCCCTCTCAGGAGTGGCCCTGGAAGACAGCAGAGAGAGGAAGGCCTCCCCGTGGGCCAGATTCCAATGGCATTTGCAGTGATCCACTTTGTGTAGAAGTGGCCCCCGGGGTAAGAGTATACACAGACCCACAGACAGCGAATATTCTAGCTGGTTAGTCGGGGGCCTGGAGGGAGAAGGATTGGAAGATTGGGAACAAGGAGGTCTTAGAAAGAGGCGTG
>NW_007738349.1:26322-34677 GCF_000696425.1 Galeopterus variegatus | reverse complement strand
CCCTGGAGAGCTGATCCCAGGAGAAATTGGCTCAGGCTATTGTGGGACTTGGCATGTCTGCTGGTGGGGTTGGAGACCTGGAAGGATTGATGTTGCAGCTCAGGTCCAAAGGCCATCTGGAGGCAGAATTCCTTCCTCCTCAGGGAACCTCAGTCTTTTCTCTTAAGGCCTTCAACTTACTGACTGAGGCTTACTTACCTTTACGGAGGGTAATCTGCTTTATTCAGTCTACCAATTTAAATGTTAATACATCAAATAAATGCCTTCACAGCAACATCTAGACTGGTGTGGACCAAAAACTGGGTACTGTGGCACACCCAAATTGANCTGTGTGCAAAGTCCCTGAGGCCAGAATCGAGCTTGGGTGTTGATGGCAGAGGGGCCCCTCCGTCTTTCTGAGGCTCATCCCCTCACTGTAGAGTAAATATAACACTCAACTCATGGTGGTGTGACAATCAAATATAAAAGTTTTTCTGAACCACAGGCCTTATATAAAATATAAAACCACTCTCAATATTGTCTTACTAGAGCTCTTTTTGGTAGGAAATAGAGCATGGAAACGTTCAGTAAACTGCCAAGTTCCACAACATCCCTGTGCTGAACCGGCCTCCGGATCCTCATTCTGCTTTACTTCTCAGCAAGTCGCTTCCCCAGATGCAAGTCTCATGAAGGTTCTTATCAGATACATGCCAGGCCATCACCTAGCAGCCTGGAGTATTTTCAGAATTCCTTTAAGCAGATTTATGGTTGTATTTAGATAGTGATATCTGGGGATTTCTCAAGACCTGGGCTTACTCTGTTGATCGGCATGGTGTCATCTGTTTTAAGGGCAAAAATCTAGCTCATCGCACTTTGCACTGATAGACATGGATCTAAGGGAACTGCAGACACTAAAGCAGACCACACTCTGGCAGCAGCATCCCCTGGGGACACAAGGCTCTGAGTCTCCCTGAGCCTGTCGAGCTGCCAGGCCTGGGTCCCTCAGGCCGGCAGGGTCAGGCTGACGACTACTAGTAAGGGGTGTTTCGTGAGCTCATGCAAAGCCTGTATTCCATGAGTGTTTTTTTTTGTTTGTTTAAAAACAGTAATCCTAACTCTGCCTCCCCCTCCAAAAGAGCCCAAGATAAGTCATTCTGCTAATGGGTCATGTTTACAATGAATGTTTCCAACTACTCAGTCACAACAAGGGGACTGGAGGGAGAGGGAAGTGCTGTTCCTGCAGTCCCAGACAGGGCTTTGCAGCAGAGAAATGAGATCAGACTTAGGGTCTTGAGCAGAGAGAGTAAGAGATCTTCAGAGTCCATCCATTGATTTTGCTGATGAGGAAACTGAGGCAGAGAGGAACACAGCAGAGCCGAGCTCACTCAGTCCGCTGGTGCAGGGCCAGGGCCCACAATGGCCACAGGTGAGTCCAGGCCTGCCCTGGCCCCTGCTCGCATCTCCTCTGGAGCTAACGTGAGGACCTCACCTCCCCGGTTTTACCGAAAAGGAAGGAGGCTGACGTGCTCCTGTGCCTGCCTGGGGCGGTATGATCTCAGTTAATCCTTCCAGCAATCCAGCAAGGGAGAAATTATCATGGTGTGGAGATCAGGGTCTCCCTCCCTCAAGGCTATCCATGGGATGAGGGCAGGTCTCTCTGTGTCGTAGGGGCCTGTCTGTGCAGCGTAGTATGTTCGGCAGCTTTCCGTTCTCCTGGGATCCTGGCTCAGCAGAAGATTCGGGGCCATAACCATCACCCAACTTCCCCTCACTTGAAAAGAATTCCGTCTGCCTCCCTGGCAGGCGTGCGGTGGCGATGCCACGAGAAGCACGCGCGGCTCTGCTCTGCGAGTTAGACACGACTGTGCCCATGGGACGCGCGCTTATGAACAGGAGGGGACGCGGAGCAGGAGCGGGTTTGGTGTGCCGTCCATGCTGCAGGGACCAGCCACACCCCTCTCATTCTCGCCTCCTTCTGCGGATGCCCCAGCCGAGGCCTCGTGACAGTGATGCTCGCTGCCACCCAGCACCCCTGCGACCATGCCCGCGTCGTTCCAACTTTGAGATGACGGTGCTCGCGGAGCACTGCGAGCAGCCAGCGCCAGCAGCCAGCCCAGCCGGCCTTGCAGCCACCACGCACCAGTGCAGCCTGCGGGAGACCCCGGAGGGTGGCGGCCTCCAACGGGGGCGTGGCCTCCTGTGGGGGCGTGGCCTCGGCGCGGGGGCGTGGCAAGGGCGTCCCGGTGTGGCCGCGGGCGGGGAACCGGAGCGTGGGGGCGAGGAGGCCGAGGGGAGCCGGGGTGACAGAAGCCAGGCCTGGGAGGTGTCAGCGGAGGCCGGCACCCGAGGGCGCTCCGCCAAAGACGCTGCCACGTCGATGGGGGGGAGTAAGCTACGAGAAGTGGACGTTCGAAAGTGGGAAAATAATCGAGGAAAGTTCCTTCCCTGGGCTCGCTGCATTGGTGGCCCTGCAGGCGCCCTGGGCAGGGACGGACGGTGCAGCCGGGCTTCGCTCCTCACCCGGGCCCAGCAGGTCCTGTAGCACTGTCCGAGACAAGCGGGTCAGAGGCGGTGTTTGTAGAGCACCTGAGGGCTGGGTGTTCACAGGCCCACCCTAGCTCTTGCTCTCACGTCCGCTCACGGCGACCTTTGCACCAGTTTCTGGAAAATTGGTCAATGGAACAGAAGATTTACTGAGAGACTTTAGTATGAGCGCTGCTGGCCTTTGGACCTACACAGCCGACCTTGGAATGGCTGTCACACGGAGACTGTGAAAAGTGCTGTGGTAATGAGGCTTCCCAGTGTTTTCACCCCGTTTTGCACCCGGGGAAGCTCCCAAGATGCTTCCACGAGAAGCGTGCAGATGGCTTCCAGCTGTGAACTCAGAGGTGCCACTGTAACCTTGTCTACCTCAAGAACAATCCTGAGACCCCTCCAGTGCAGGATGCCTAACGCACCAGCCATGAGTTCATTCTGCCTGGGCTGGCCTCAGGAGCTCTGTCCTTAAACCCTGAGCCACGCTGCGGCTAGGAAGTGTCCAGGGAGCAGAGTCCAGGGAGCTGCAGGGTCCACGTGGCTGCCCCCTCCTGCATATCCAGCCTGGAGACACCAGCAGGCAGGCTGGGCCACACGCCAGGGTGTCCTGGGCAGCTGGGGGCACAGGGCATGTCTCTGATTCAAATCCTCATCATCTCACACCCCTACGGCAGGCTGTGCATTGCCCCACTCGGACACCACACTGCTGAGCCAGCCCTCCCTGTGATGCAGTCCAGCCTTCGATGAGTGCCACGTCTCTGTTAGAAGGCAGCACTCTGAGGAGGCGTTGTCAAATGGCACTGATCTGTCAGTGATGTAGTACATTGGTTTTCCTCCCTAATAGGAGGATTTAACAGGTAGAAGGTGAGAAGGGCAATTCTGCCATTCGGTGAGACAAAACTGAGGAAAGGAGATAAACTTAGAACAAAGGCAGTTATGGGAGAACTGCTAACTAGCCCACAGCCAGTCTGCTGTGGATCCACCTGCAGTCCCAAGACAGGGGCCAAATTGGCGTAAATCCACCCCAGGGGTCAAACCCCAAATGTGCTTTCATCTGGTTTTATTTTCTAAGAACTGGCATTACTTTGGAATCTTCACTAATCAAAACTAAAACGACTTTTAGCATAAGGGCAGATAGCCTCAAATAGGGGCTAAATTAGATGATGGACTGGAGGCGGGGAAGGAAGGCAGGAGCCAGGCCTGAAGAGAGACCCTCACCTCAGGGTGGCGGAAGGTGATGTCCCATCTGGCTGGTGTGGGTGGTGTATGCACTGGGGGTGCTGGGTTGCTTGTGGGTGTTGGGTATGCGTGTCTGTTGAGTGTGGCTAAGCTTGCGGGGGGTGACTTGTGGGTGTTTGTGTGTTGTACACGTGAAGCATCTGTAGGGTTTGTGAGAATTGGGTGTGAATGTATGTTGGGTGTGGGGGATTCTTTCTGGGTGCTGGTGCATGTTGAGTAGTGTGTGTCTCATGTCCCTCTCCTTAAACCTAGACTTTGACACTGGAGGTTTTGCTTACAGGTCCCAGGGCTATAGGGCAGCATGGAGAAAGGGGGTTTTCTCAGAAGAAGCCCCATCACTGAATCTTTTGAACTGTAATCCAGGAAAGCACAGCTTCAGCATACAATGTGAAACCTCCTATTTCTCTTAAGCTGTGGGCCAAACAGATTTAATAAAATAAAAGAAAAAAGAAAAATCAACCCAGATGTTCAGAAACAGGCCAAAAGACAGGGCCACATAAGAAGATCATGGAAACTATGGGTCACTCAGCGAAAGAAGTCCAGTCCTGGAGAAGCGACGCCTACCCTCTAAAAGATTCCCAGTTAGTTTTTTGCAGGCTGGGGAATTCTCAGTTACTATGGAATTGCTTTTCACAACAGAATTTCTAAGAAACGGTGTGGGGGAAATACACTCTGAATGTAACTTAAATAATAAAAAGACTTTAAGATTTACATTCAGTATTTTAATGCTAAATTGTGTTTATGTGGATAGTTTTTCAAAAACTCATTCACTCATTGATTCATCCATTCACTCACTCAGCAAACACCTGCTTGCATGGACAGTGCGGGGCAGTGGTGGTGCAGAGAATAAGGTACGGCCTGTGTCACAAGTCATTCCCCAAACACTCATCCTGTCCTCTGTGCTGGCCGTGGGGGACATGGCAGGGATAAGACAAAGTCTGTCTATGTCCTCATGGGGCTCATGTTCTAGCAGGGATATCAGACACTGAGGCATTGTTTAAGTGTCACAAGGAGAAATCTGGGGGTCATGGTAGTATTCTTGGAGAGAGCGACAAGTACTCTGAGACCCTGGGGGTGTCAGCCAAGCAGAGCCAAGGCCGTGAGAATGGAGAGAGGGAAGAGGGGCTTCCACACACAGCAGTGTCCTGAGAAGGTGCCAAGACGGCCCTGAGCAGGGACAGCGAGGGGTGGTTGCAGAATTGTAGGAGGCCCCGTGTGGCTGGGCACTGAGGGGTGATGAGCAGGAGTGGGGAAAGAGGCCAGGTGGGTGGACAGGGCAAGGTCAGGCCAAGCCTTAGAGGACATGTTTTGTATCCCATCTCTGCTAAGATCAAAAGCACATGGGTTTCTTCCTGATGATGAGCTTCAGTTTTAAGGCCACTTGGATAAATATCGGGAAGGGCCACCCCCAAGTCTACTGCCTCCAGTTTGCTAGGGAACAATCCTTCCTCTGGCAGGGCCTCCAGGCCACAGCTTGACATGGGAGTCAGTCTGAAATGAAATGAAATTTTATCTTGAAGCTTGGGTTTGCATTTCAGGTTTAAAGGATCAGCTATAAAAATGGAATGTGAAAAGGAGGAAATACTGATCCTGGTTTTGTTGCTGCTGTATCGGTCATGGTGGCGTTCATCATTAGTGGGGAACATGAATGTTCATCTGTATCATTTACTGAATTCTAGAAGTGCATAGCTGACATTCATTCTTTATCACCACAATTTCCCCACCTAACATAGAATGAACCTGGCTGCACGTTTTTATGGAATTACACAGGACTTGAGTTTGTGGTTCGTGCACAGTGACCTCGCCCTGCAGGACTGTGCACACACGTGGTGTCCACCTGGGCTGGAAAGTGAGTGCACACAGTTGCTTGACTCTCAGAGAACAGAATTTGGAAAGGCTTAAATCTATTTTTTTAAACATAATATAATTATAGGAGTGTGGTTGATTTATTTTAAATCCCATGACTGTGTCACATTAGCCAATAAGCTCAGAGGACAGTGAATTCCAGACGCACATAGGGAAGTGTCGTACCACTCACGCTAGCAAGTCATGCTCAAAAGGGAGATTTCTACTCAGATCAGCTCTGACTAGATCTACCTGAGGCCCTGAGCACCTGCAGGCATTTGATTTTGATCCATGGCTGGCTTCTGTGAGCTGAAGAGTTCTCCCCAAAGCCTTATGCCTTTGCATGTGCCCTGTCCCCTGCAAGCATTAGATTCAGCCTGTATGGCGTCATGCTTGGACTCTGAGTCTTTTCTGGAGATGTCTCCTGGCTCTACCAGCTCTTTATAACCACACAGCCATGGAGGCAGCAGACACTTGATCTGGCAGATGGCCCTNGCACATAGGGAAGTGTCGTACCACTCACGCTAGCAAGTCATGCTCAAAAGGGAGATTTCTACTCAGATCAGCTCTGACTAGATCTACCTGAGGCCCTGAGCACCTGCAGGCATTTGATTTTGATCCATGGCTGGCTTCTGTGAGCTGAAGAGTTCTCCCCAAAGCCTTATGCCTTTGCATGTGCCCTGTCCCCTGCAAGCATTAGATTCAGCCTGTATGGCGTCATGCTTGGACTCTGAGTCTTTTCTGGAGATGTCTCCTGGCTCTACCAGCTCTTTATAACCACACAGCCATGGAGGCAGCAGACACTTGATCTGGCAGATGGCCCTACACAGTCATCTGTGTATCTGAGTTCACAGAGACCCTTGGTTTAGCTTGGACTTACCCGCTTCCTTTCCCCCAGTCCAGAGAAAGGGGGAGAGGCTAGAAACATACTCTGGTATTAAAGACACATCAAAGGGTAGAAATTAAAAAGTGTTTCCTACAGCTTCGAGCACTTACGTCCAAGACAAGCAGTGGCCTGAGATCTGGGGATGCAGGTCTAGTGCAGGTCAGCGTGGTTGCTATGGGCAGCTGCTGAGCCTGTGTTTCTAAGGAGATGATCTGTTGATCGTTAATAAGTTGTGTGAGTGCTTTTAAAAAATGACAGTGTTTGAGAAATCTAGACAAAAATTTATAATTTGTACACTTCAGGAGATATGACACGAGGAAAAGCTTTTAATTTTCCTTTATTTTCTCATTATCGAAAAGATCACTGATCAGTTGAGTACAGATGAAAGGTTCTCAGAAGAGATCAGCCATCTTTTCTTAGTGAAATTATTGAGGTTTGAATATAAACCTCAGTTATTTACATTTTTGCATTATATCTCTAAATGTTTTAGATAAAACATGGTATTATACTAATGAATAACTAATAGACTAGAGTTTGTAGACTAATATAAATTATTTTACTTAATGAAAAGAGTTTAATGTCAAAAGTAATCAGGAAAGTCTTCTAACTTTTACCTAAATTTGATAAAATGTTATGTTTATGGCAATCAAGTTTGTTAGTCTTTACTTTTTCTTGGGAGTTACTATAGCAAAATGGTTAATAGAATATCCCAGATTTCATGAAGCACAAGACAAGCTAATTGAGAAATGGACGAAGGATATGATGATGAAGATAGTTCATAGAAAAGAAACAATAGGGAAAAAAAAGCCCCTAAGCATATGAAAAGGTGCTCAGCCTCACCGCCAATAAGAGAAATGAGAATACTTTTTTTTCACACCTGTAAAATGGGCAAAAATTCAAAGTTTGAGAGCACATTCTGTTGGTGAGGCTGTAAGAAAATAGGCATTTACTCAAATTGCAGGATAATGTGCAAATGGGTGAATTATTATAGAGGGGAATTCGGCATTATTAGGAAAATAATAAAAGCACCTATCTTTTGACCTGGAAATCTCACCTCTGAAAATTTACTCCACAGATAAACTTACACATAGGAAAAGATGAGCATGAAGATTATTTATGGCAACATTGTGAGAACAGCAAAAATTTGAAACAACCTGTTTCCATTAACATGGAACTGGTTAAATTAAGGCACATCCATAGATAGAAAATTCATAGATAAAGGAAGGCAAAGACTTCCCATGAACTGATATGGAAAAAGCTCTAAGATATGAGGGTACTTCAGAAGTTCTTGGAAAGANATCGAAAAGATCACTGATCAGTTGAGTACAGATGAAAGGTTCTCAGAAGAGATCAGCCATCTTTTCTTAGTGAAATTATTGAGGTTTGAATATAAATCTCTGTTATTTACATTTTTACATTATATCTCTAAATGTTTTAGATAAAACATGAATGAATAACTAATAGACTAGAGTTTGTAGACTAATATAAATTATTTTATTTAATGAAAAGAGTTTAATATCAAAAGTAATCAGGAAAGTCTTCTAACTTTTACCTAAATTTGATAAAATGTTATGTTTATGGCAATCAAGTTTTTTAGTCTTTACTTTTTCTTGGGAGTTACTATAGCAAAATGGTTAAAAGAATATCCCAGATTTCATGAAGAACAAGACAAACTAATTGAGAAATGGACTAAGGATATGATGATTAAGACAGCGCATAGGAAAGAAAACAGTAGGAAAAAAAGCCCCTAACCATATGGAAAGGTGCTCAACCTCACCGCCAATAAGAGAAATAAGAATGCTTTTTTTCTCACCTGTAAAATGGGCAAAAATTCAAAGTTTGAGAGCACATTCTGTTGGTGAGGCTGTAAG
>NW_007738349.1:23249-26002 GCF_000696425.1 Galeopterus variegatus | reverse complement strand
CTTGGGAGTTACTATAGCAAAATGGTTAAAAGAATATCCCAGATTTCATGAAGAACAAGACAAACTAATTGAGAAATGGACTAAGGATATGATGATTAAGACAGCGCATAGGAAAGAAAACAGTAGGAAAAAAAGCCCCTAACCATATGGAAAGGTGCTCAACCTCACCGCCAATAAGAGAAATGAGAATACTTTTTTTTCACACCTGTAAAATGGGCAAAAATTCAAAGTTTGAGAGCACATTCTGTTGGTGAGGCTGTAAGAAAATAGGCATTTACTCAAATTGCAGGATAATGTGCAAATGGGTGAATTATTATAGAGGGGAATTCGGCATTATTAGGAAAATAATAAAAGCACCTATCTTTTGACCTGGAAATCTCACCTCTGAAAATTTACTCCACAGATAAACTTACACCTAGGAAAAGATGAGCATGAAGTTTATTCATGGCAACATTGTGCGAACAGCAAAAAATTGAAACAACCTGTTTCCATTAACATGGAATTGGTTAAATTAAGGCACATCCATAGATAGAAAATTCATAGATAAAGGAAGGCGAAGACTTTCCATGAACTGATATGGAAAAAGCTCTAAGATATGAGGGTACTTCAGAAGTTCTTGGAAAGAGTCTTATTATCTTTAATTCTATTTTTCTACCAACTTTTTGAAGTACCCTCATATATTATGAACAGGGAAAAGCAAAGTGTGTAGAGCAGACTACCTTTCGTGGAAGAAAGGGAGGAACATAGGAACATATATTTGATTGTGCTTGTATTTGCGTGAACAAACTCAGAAAAGACATGCAAGAAACTGATAAGAGTTGTCACCTGTGTATTGGAGTTGGGGTGGGGAGTAGACGGAAAACAGGTAGGACCAGAGTAGGAAAATGACTGTTCACAGTGTGCCTTTTTATATTGTTTTGATTTTTGAACTAGGTGAATGTGTTAAAGAAAAAGAAATTTAAAATAATAATAATAAAGTGTGAGCTCCAGAATGAGCTTTCCTGGATTCAAGTCCAGGGTCTGTCGCTCAGCGGATGTGCGACCTCGGGCAGCCTATGCTTCCCGTGGTTTATTTCCTCACCTGCAAATGGGAGTGGTAATAGTAGTGCCTGGCCCAGGAATCAGGGTTAGCTGAGGACAGTATGTGATACACACCTGCCCTAATTATTTCTTACCCTGTGATTCATTTGGAGAGGAGACACAGTGGATTGGAGGAGGTGGAGAGGTACATTCTAAGAAGATCAGAACTCAGAACATCTGGTATTAGAGTTAAAGAAACATTTTAGAATTTATTAAGCTGAATTCATCTTTATCTTGAGAACTAGATGAACTATGATTTTGCAGAAGAGACAGATGAATTTTACATTCAGAATAAAACTATAATGCTTGAGACAAAGCAATGTTACCCAATGAGGCTTTGTTAGCTAAAAGGCCTGGAGCTTGCTTGAACAATGCTAATAATATGATTTTTTTTCATATTCCATGGAATCATCTTTCATTGGACATCGTTTTATGTGTATACATTGTCTCATCTACTTTGGTTGGGATATTCCACCGGCTGCATGGTTTGGCATTACATGTACTTATCAGCATCTATGATGGTAAAGGGAGAACACATCAGGGAAAGAGGTTTCTGATCTCTGTTTATATGACCTGGAGCCGGTCTCCCCCACCTCCAATGGCGGCTTCCCTGCAGATGCTAGAAGACTGAGGATGGCCAGAAATGTAAAGCGGAACAAGCACTGTATACGGACTATTCATTTAGTAATTCAGTGTCTTCTTTTTTAGTGTGATCTGGGACCGTGCTAGGCACCAGTGGAGCTGTGGTGAACAGGATATGACCAGGGTGGAGGAGGGTCAGTGCAGGCTTCACAGAGAAGCAGGCTGCTTAGTTTGGTTCAGGTGGAAGATTATCACCACGTCAGGAAAAGAGCAAAGACCTTTGAATCAGTTGGCTATAAAATCACTTTTGTAGGTTCCTTATCATCTGGGAGACTCAACTTCTTCATTTGTTAAATGGGCTGATAATTCAACTTGCAGGGAAGTTATGAGAATTAGAGATAATGTGCAGGCAAAGTAGCTAGAACAAAGCCTAGCATACAGCAGGTGCTCAATAGCTCCTACTCAATATTGATGGCAATAATGATGACCAGCTACTGGAATGGAAGGTCCTTGGGGACAGGGATTTTTGCTGATTTTATTCTCTTTTGTATCCCTCAATGCACCTAGAACAATGACATTTAATAAATATATATTTATATGAATGGACGATGGAAGGAGATAATAGCAGAGAAAAGAGCACGTGTAAAGGAAACGGCTGCTCGGTTTGGAGACAATCAGTCATACGGTTAGGCAGACACGTGTGTGTGCCTGTGTGTGTGTGCATGTGTGAGCGTGTGTGAGCATGTTTGTGCATGTGCATGTGTGTGTGTATGCCTGTGGGCGCATGTGTGTGCCTGTGTGCACGTGTGTGTGCGCAATCATGGGAGAGAGATGCAGGGGCAGGGCCAGATGAGGAGGCAATTTGTTGGAAGAAGTTTGTAAAGCTGATCGTGCCATCAAGTTGATCTGAGATTTGGGGAGAAAACATCCATTTTAAAATCACTTTTTATAATGCCAAAATATTTACTTTTGGCAGGAGAGAAGAAATGACCTGGGAGGAGGCATTGGGATTTGGTTCTGTTTTATAAAGGAACCATAAACCTTAGGTTCTTTTTTTTTTTTTTTTTTTTTTTTTTTTTTTTTTTTTTTTT
>NW_007738349.1:20190-21565 GCF_000696425.1 Galeopterus variegatus | reverse complement strand
AGCTCTGCTCACTGTGTACCCCAAGGATCTAGAGCAGCAGCGCTGCATTAATATTTGTTGATGGAATTGGTAAGTAAAGCTGGGAAAACTAAAGCCAAGGTTTTGCCATGGCCCCTTCTACAGCCACTTTAGATGGTTTGGAAGATGGCAGAGCGAAAGCTGCTGAGAGCTTCCATCCCTAGAGGACACATCACCTGAGGCCAAGCGCCCCTGCTCTGGAGGGTATATGTGTGAAGCCTGTGAACTCCAGCCATGGAGGGATTCATGCTGTTCAGTGGGATCTTTGTAGAAGAAGTTTAAGCACCCAGAGGGTCAAATTAATTCTATGATTATGTGGTTTAGTTGAGTTTGGAATAATTCTTTCTTTGTGATGCCTTGTGCTCGAGGCAGGGACAATGAGTGACAATTTGGGCCCTCTGATCTGTGTATGGTCTGGCACAGAGCACACTTAAAACTCAGGAATGAAATGTCTAGAGCACAGTGAAACAGTTTCTACACTGTTCTAGCCGTGCAACTAACAAGTTTGATCCTATTNTGAAGGAATTGGTAAGTAAAGCTGGGAAAACTAAAGCCAAGGTTTTGCCATGGCCCCTTCTGCAGCCACTTGAGATGGTTTGGAAGATGGCAGAGCGAAAGCTGCTGAGAGCTTCTATCCCTAGAGGACACATCACCTGAGGCCAAGCGCCCCAGCTCTGGAGGGTATATCTGTGAAGCCTGTGCACTCCAGCCCTGGAGGGATTCATGCTGTTCAGTGGGATCTTTGTAGAGGAAGTTTAAGCACCCAGAGGGGCAAATTAATTCTATGATTATGTGGTTTAGTTGAGTTTGGAATAATTCTTTCTTGGTGATGCCTTGTGCTCGAGGCAGGGACAATCAGTGACAATTTGGGCCTTTTGATCTGTGTATGGTCTGGCACAGAGCACACTTAACGATTAGGAATGAAATGTCTGGAGCACAGTGAAACAGTTTCAACACTGTTCTAGCCATGCAACTAACAAGTTTGATCCTATTAAGTGTATACAGGAAATTCTGCCTCCCCGTGTGAGAATATGCACATTCTACTTAAGTACCCATGGGGCAGTACCTAAAANCCTGAGTGAGTGAAGTAGGCACCGAGATCTGGGACTCCAGCCACTAGCCAGAGCCACAAAGGACTGCAATCTCAAAGGGAGAGGGAATTTGTCCACCAGCATGGAGCAGGAACAACTAAACATTTCTGTCTTGTTCTGGATATGGAGTGGACTAAAGTCTCCCCTGGAAATTCCTAACAAAGGCCCTGCGTCACACTGAGATGGGCTATGCAAATACAAAGAACAGAATAGCTGTATTAGTAACAGCAAATTCAACATTAGAATATAAATGCCTTGTTAGGAAC
>NW_007738349.1:18558-18908 GCF_000696425.1 Galeopterus variegatus | reverse complement strand
ATAAAAACAGCACCTACCCTTAAATACAGTGAGGATAATGAACCCACAAAACATGAAGCATGGCTGCACATAACGCAAGTGAACCCGTCAGGCTGATGATTCATGAACACTTACTAAAAGCTGGGCTGAGGCGTGTGCTTCGCTGCATTACCTCCATTACCTAGCTCCTGTATGTCACGAGACAGGTCCCACTACTATACCTGTGCCACAGATGAGGTCACTGAGGTTGGTGGTTGTTTAATCCCTGTCCTTATGCTATTGTTCATGAACACGATCTGTCTGATGCTACGTTCTTGATGAGAAATAACCCCCTGATTTTATCATTGTTCCCATGTGAAAATATTACCCAC
>NW_007738349.1:15785-16381 GCF_000696425.1 Galeopterus variegatus | reverse complement strand
TATCAATGTCAGAGACAGTCATATTTAGAAAAAAGATTTGAAATCTCTCCAAATCCAAATACGACACTTCTTAACTGAAATGTTTCTAGAAGGAAAGAAAATCTGACGAGAAGTAGATGCTGACTTCGTCTGGACCGTGGCGGTGCCCACCTTCTGTGTCTCAGTCGTCCCAACTATAAAATAAAAATAACAGCTATTTACATACCTTGGGGAGTAAAGTGGTGATTTATTAGTTAAGACATTTAGTGTGCTTTGAAGTGCTAAGTGCTATTAAGCTTCATTTAGATTACCCTAATGATTTCNTTTATGGGTTTCACTTGCTTTATAGTAAAGTGAGGCCTGTTGTGAAATAATGTTAGCAGTACATATATTCTACTGTATATGATATGGGCAATAATTCATAATATTAACATTATTTAGCATATGTAGAATAGGAGTTAAGAGTATGGATTTTGAGGTCACATGGCCTGGGTTGAAAGGCCAGCTCGGTCATTTGCTTACTGGTTATGCAGCCTTGGACATGTTACTGTCCATCTCTGGACATCTGTTTTCCCGTTTTTAAAATGGGCATAAAAACAGCACCTACCCTTAAATAC
>NW_007738349.1:8050-14992 GCF_000696425.1 Galeopterus variegatus | reverse complement strand
CTCTGGGAGAGCAGCAGTGCTCCCACTGGGGTTTCGGATCCTATATAGGAATGGCGGTGCGATCACTTGCTGAACACGGTGCGGGTGACACCAAGCCAAGGGTTGTGATCCCCTTACCGGTCACAAAAAAAGAAAAAAAAACACTAAATAAATAAATAAAATCACAGGCAGGTGCACACAGCGAGCAGGTCCTCTCTGTCTATGCAGGCAGCAGCTCGAGAATGAGGAGACCTGGTCCTTGTTCTGGTTGCTTCGTTTGTCTGACTTCAGATTTCTCACCTATCACCTTAGTGGATTGAAGCCGGCAACCTCAAGTCTCACTGCCTGTTCTGATATTGTGTTAACCAGAAAAATCATTACCTTTATCAGAATTTACATATCTCGGGTGGCCCCGAGGCTCACTCAGGAGAGTGCGGTGCTGGCAGCGCAGGGGCGCTCCAAAGCCGCAGGTTTGGATCCTATATAGGAATGGCCGGTTCACTCACTGGCTGAGCGTGTGGTGCGGGCGACACCAAGCCAAGGTATCAGCACTGAATAAGTGACAATACTTTAAAAAGTTCACAGATGTATTACAGCCTTCATCATTATTGCATATTGATGATGCAGTTACTAATGTGGGGGTGTATTGCTCAAAGGCAGCTACAACTTTCTGCGTCTCGCCCTATGGTGTTGTAGCCGTGGGTTTGTTTTGTATGATAGGGACAAAAGGAAGAGAACATGTTGCCTTTGTTATAACACTTGATGTCCCTATTCTGTGAAATCCCACACGCACACTACATGATTTGGAAATCGTTTTGTAGCAGATGGCACAAGCGAATCCAGATGAAACTGATTATTCCATCAGACTAACCGCCTTCCTCTGCTGGTGACATGAACCTTCCAGCATTCCAATTTGTTGTGACTTTAATCAGTTTGAACACCCTTGGTTTTAAAGTATCAATGTCAGAGACAGTCATATTTAGAAAAAAGATTTGAAATCTCTCCAAATCCAAATATGAAACTTCTTAACTGAAATCTTTCTAGATGGAAAGAAAATCTGAGGAGAAGTAGATGCTGACTTCAGCTGGACCGTGGCGGTGCCCACCTTCTGTGTCTCAGTCATCCCAACTATAAAATAAAAATAACAGCTATTTACATACCTTGGGGAGTAAAGTGGTGATTTATTAGTTAAGACATTTAGTGTGCTTTGAAGTGCTAAGTGCTATTAAGCTTCATTTAGATTACCCTAATGATTTCATGAACTCAAGGTTCTTTTTACCAGCTGAGGAGTTGGGATCTCTTGGTCAGACTGTTCAAATGGCAGAGCAGTTAGAATGCAAACACCCTCTCTGTCCTGACCCACGGGATATTCAACACAGACCCTGGAGAGGGGAGTGGGAATTGGATGGGACAAGAGATGCGAGAAATGGAGACAAGACAGTATCCTGATCAAGTCTCGTTTATTAGCCAGAAGCCCGCCTTCCTCTGCTGGTGACATGAACCTTCCAGCATTCCAATTTGTTGTGACTTTAATCAGTTTGAACACCCTTGGTTTTAAAGTATCAATGTCAGAGACAGTCATATTTAGAAAAAAGATTTGAAATCTCTCCAAATCCAAATATGAAACTTCTTAACTGAAATCTTTCTAGATGGAAAGAAAATCTGAGGAGAAGTAGATGCTGACTTCAGCTGGACCGTGGCGGTGCCCACCTTCTGTGTCTCAGTCATCCCAACTATAAAATAAAAATAACAGCTATTTACATACCTTGGGGGGTAAAGTGGTGATTTATTAGTTAAGGCATTCAGTGTGCTTTGAAGTGCTAAGTGCTATTAAGCTTCATTTAGATTACCCTAATGATTTCATGAACTCAAGGTTCTTTTTACCAGCTGAGGAGTTGGGATCTCTTGGTCAGACTGTTCAAATGGCAGAGCAGTTAGAATGCAAACACCCTCTCTGTCCCGACCCACGGGATATTCAACACAGACCCTGGAGGGGGGAGTGGGAATTGGATGGGACAAGAGACGTGAGAAATGGAGACAAGACAGTATCCTGATCAAGTCTCGTTTATTAGCCAGAACCTCACAGCTTATATAGCCAGCAGGAGGGAATCAGCAGATAAGGAAGTGAGCAGCAGATGGTTTACTGAGAAAACTGCAGGGTGGGTTGTTCCGGTAAATGGAAAATTCCTGTTATCTATGGCAAGTTGCAAAGTTACCTACACCCATAGTGCACAGGATGGGGAGGGACGGAAGATAACAGCAAACAAGGCTCTGAGGCCTCGAGGCAATAGCTGGGCGGGCTCTTTGGCTCCGGACAGGCAGGCAGCCGGGCTCTATGGCTCTGGACACTCTCAAAACTGGTTCATACTGGTATTTGCAATGAACAAAGAGAGAGTTAAACACTTGAGCAATCACCACGTCCCCGTGCACCAGAGGACAGAATAATCTCTTCATGATAATGCAGGTAAATATGAGCTCCCTTCCCCTTTTTGCCTGATTCCCTCTCCCCTAGTCTCTTGTATCTCAATATCTTTTAAGGTTTCACAACCTGAAAGGTTTGAGACAGAAACTCGAGGTTCTCACAGCTCAAGTGCTGTGTTCAGCTGTGCCCTGGCTGTGGTGCATTATGGTACCCAGTCCTGAGCGTGAAGCTGATCAGTGTGGGTGTCCGTGTTGGGTGCCCACCACTGCCCTCCATCCACACCGCCTCAGCGGGCACATAACAGGGACCCAAGCTCATTACCTAAGCCCCCACTGACGAGTACCCCAGAATAAGATGGAGGTTTCAAACAGGCTTACTCTGAAGAGGCACCAAAACTATAGCTTACTTAACACGAGAGCTTGGAGCTATCCCTACCAGAGTTCATGTTTTCTTTAAGGTGCTTCCTGAATGACAGGTGAGTGCCTCGGGGGTGGCCAGGCAAGGGCTGGTGGTCAGCACGCACCCTGCAAGCTGCCTGACTCCCATCGACCCCACCCCAGGGTAAACCTCCCACAGACATGGTCAGGCAGGGCCCTGGGGAAGGACAGCCAGTGTGGCAGTGTTGCCCAATGGGCTTAGGAAATGCCGCCTTCTACCCTGAGTGGTCTGCTGTCCTCTCACATCAAGCAGTGGGCTTAGAAGTGATTCCAGATTGTCAACATCATGTGAAAAAGCACTAATGAGAACTGAGCTTCAATGAATGACACGTCCCAGGCAGTCCCATTGGCTCACAGAAGAGCCTCTTCAGTAACTCAGTCCTGCCTTTTAGTTGGGAAATCTGTAGGATGGAAGAGCAGCATTCATTTTTTAAAATTTTACTTTAGAAAATTATATTCATAAAAACCTCAGTCTCTTTTTTGACCTTTCTTTATTCATTTGATTGGGTTCCTTTGCATATATCTTCCATGTTTGTTTCTCCTATTTGGAGATTACGTGACACGTAGTGCTTACCATTTTTCTTGATGATATTTAATCAGCATTTTCTAAATCAAGATATAGGAGAAATAGTTTCTATTTTCTAATTCAGTATGCCAGCTTGACTTGATATAAGATGAGACACCCTCGACTGGGTTTGCATTCCTGTTGGATAGACACTTGTGGTGTGTATGTATAATGTACGTATCATGGAAATGACACAGGGAGCAGAACTGTGATAACTTGCTGGACCTTTTCCCACGAATGGGTTGGGCAGCTTCATTCCAGGCCTCTCCAGTGGTGNTCACCACGTCCCCGTGCACCAGAGGACAGAATAATCTCTTCATGATAATGCAGGTAAATATGAGCTCCCTTCCCCTTTTTGCCTGATTCCCTCTCCCCTAGTCTCTTGTATCTCAATATCTTTTAAAGTTTCACAACCTGAAAGGTTTGAGACAGAAACTCGAGGTTCTCACAGCTCAAGAGCTGTGTTCAGCTGTGCCCTGGCTGTGGTGCATTATGGTACCCAGTCCTGAGCGTGAAGCTGATCAGTGTGGGTGTCCGTGTTGGGTGCCCACCACTGCCCTCCATCCACACCGCCTCAGCGGGCACATAACAGGGACCCAAGCTCATTACCTAAGCCCCCACTGACGAGTACCCCAGAATAAGATGGAGGTTTCAAACAGGCTTACTCTGAAGAGGCACCAAAACTATAGCTTACTTAACACGAGAGCTTGGAGCTATCCCTACCAGAGTTCATGTTTTCTTTAAGGTGCTTCCTGAATGACAGGTGAGTGCCTCGGGGGTGGCCAGGCAAGGGCTGGTGGTCAGCATGCACCCTGCAAGCTGCCTGACTCCCATCGACCCCACCCCAGGGTAAACCTCCCACAGACATGTTCAGGCAGGGCCCTGGGGAAGGACAGCCAGTGTGGCAGTGTTGCCCAATGGGCTTAGGAAATGCCGCCTTCTACCCTGAGTGGTCTGGTGTCCTCTCACATCAAGCAGTGGGCTTAGAAGTGATTCCAGATTGTCAACATCATGTGAAAAAGCACTAATGAGAAGTGAGCTTCAATGAATGACACGTCCCAGGCAGTCCCATTGGCTCACAGAAGAGCCTCTTCAGTAACTCAGTCCTGCCTTTGTAGTTGAGAAATCTGTAGGATGGAAGAGCAGCATTCATTTTTTAAAATTTTAATTTAGAAAATTATATTCATAAAAACCTCAGTCTCTTTTTTGACCTTTCTTTATTCATTTGATTGGGTTCCTTTGCATATATCTTCCATGTTTGTTTCTCCTATTTGGAGATTACGTGACACGTAGTGCTTACCATTTTTCTTGATGATATTTAATCAGCATTTTCTAAATCAAGATATAGGAGAAATAGTTTCTATTTTCTAATTCAGTATGCCAGCTTGACTTGATATAAGATGAGACACCCTCGACTGGGTTTGCATTCCTGTTGGATAGACACTTGTGGTGTGTATGTATAATGTACGTATCATGGAAATGACACAGGGAGCAGAACTGTGATAACTTGCTGGACCTTTTCCCACGAATGGGTTGGGCAGCTTCATTCCAGGCCTCTCCAGCGGTGCATGGGCCGTGCCCGGCTTCCTGACAGTAAGTAGCTGGCCTCCCTGCTCCTAGAACCTTTGGTGTGTTTATAAGAGAGCAACAGAACGAATCCCAGCCGGCACAGAGCAGACCGGCACGAGCTATCTGGACAACAGAGGCTCAGGGATGAATGTATTAAGTACATTTGGTGGGGAACAATTCACTACAATCATTGTACACATTTTCAAAAGTCTGTAACTGTTAGAAATAGACCTGAGAGAGATATTTGCTTACATCATAGGCATAAATTAATATAAATCATAATGAATACTTTTCACAGAAAAACTAGAATGAAATGACTGATTTGGGAAATGAGTTTAGTGAGTCTACCTCACTTTTCTTGTTCTCTTCCTTGAGACTGGACAAAACATCCATTTTTTGCTTCAAATATTTGTATACATTTCCCCCCAAAGTATCAGCATACATTTTCTGGCCTTCCTGTGTTCAGTATTACGGAACTGAGTCACACTGTTCTGAGTAATGAGCAGCCTCTCCCAGGGGCTACTCCCCATCAGACTCACCAGCCAGAGCTCTCCCCTCGACCTGCTGCCCCAGCTTTCCTTCTGGGAGGTGTTTTCAAGGTAACAAGAAAGGAGGAGGAGATGCAGGGTCCAGGGAATACCCACACCCTGGGTCATCAGGCTTAAAGCAACAAAGACCAATTAATGTCGGAGGGAAAAGCGAGCACCAAAGTGGGACAGAGCCTTGTGCACAGGGACCTGTGACGCCAGCACTGCAGATGGACCAGAGGCCGAGAAGGCTCTCTACGTCCATGTTACCAAAAAGAGAAGAACACGCCTTGTTTCATTGGAATTAGGTGATCGTGGATAACAAGTCACAGTTGGGGCTTTATCTTCTCCAGGCTCTTGTCTCAAGGACTGGGAAACGACTTGCAGATGCAAAGGCTCCTTGCCTGTCCCTGGACTTCCTGCGCTCCGTGCTGTGCACAGAAGTTGTGCTTTATGCTCCATTCCACTCAGCACCAGTGTGCCTGCCTCTCCCACTAGGGCATTCAGCACGACTGCCGTGCCAAGATTCCCTGTGTCCAGTTGCTTGTTCAGACTGTACGAACAAGTCTTTCTCACCTACACAGCCATAGCAGCATTAGCCGTGTACTGCCCAAACCCAGAGGGCCAACTCAAAATGTTGTCCAAAAGACAACTACCTGGCCTGCCCCAGAAATGTGCTTCTAGTTTTCATGGAACTGTGGCTTTTCTACGTTATCTTGCTGTGAGCACCTCGCTGCAGAGGGACTTGTGGCTATAGCTGAGGGGGATAGCAAATTCCAGCACGAGTCCAACTTGAAGAAGTCTCCTCAATGATACAAAAATGGAACATGGTTAGATCTTGTGCACATCTGTCAAACATCCTCCGATGTCAGCCGTCAGCCCCTTCTCAGCCCAGAGCGTGCTTAAGTGGTTCTCTCTACTGCACTGATGTCTTGCAGGAACAATTTTTTTCAGTTTCTGGGTAAAATTTGTCCCAGCAACTTGAAGAAACATCCTCCCAATTGCACCATGTGTGCTGAGAGCAGAACGTTTTCTCTCCATTGTTTTCTAACGGCTCCATTCTTCACTCCTGTCTCAGATGCGCTTGTAACCTAATGCCCTTCTGAAGGAAAAGTGTAATTGTTTTCTGGTTGTAGTGTTATTAGGACTATGAGGAAGATCGTACACTTCTCGAGGATGCAGCTTTTGTAATGATTTGTGCTGTGTTCCACAAACAGTTTAACACAAGACAGATGGAAAAAGTGAGCTCAATGTTTCAGAGAAGCAAGGCCTGCGAGGACGGATGAGCGCTGCGCTGTGGGCAGGGCCCCAGCTGGCAGCTCTTGCCTGACGTCCCGCAGCAGCCACCACGGCACAGTGCAGCAGCCACACCCACCCCAGAAAACCACAAGCTCCCTAGAGGACCCCGAGAACAAGTTCTCAGCTTATCTAAGAAGGGCATTA
>NW_007738349.1:4851-6427 GCF_000696425.1 Galeopterus variegatus | reverse complement strand
TTTTCCAGCACTTCTTTGCAAAGCAGCCTTTGCTGATTACTTATTGATACGCTTGGTTCCAAAAGAGCATCTAATTCCTAGACTCTCCACACCTCAATAAGGGTCAGACACACAGATGGCCTTTCATAAATATTTATTAGCTGACCTCTTGACAGGATTAAATAAGTTTGCTGGCCACAGCTAACTAGAAATTCCTTGACCAAACTTTGCATTCCTGGGATGAAGAATTAACTAGCCCGTCTTGAGCAGCACCCACTACTTGACCAGCTGTCGTGACTACCCGGCCTGTAGGGACCACACCTGAGATTAGCAGGGCTGTTTTCCGAAGAGGTCTGGGTACCCCAAAGGTTTGTATGCTCATGCTTTACTTAGCCTAAAAACCTGGTTATTGAAATCAGTGAGATACCAATTTNGGCCCATAGTTCACCAACCCCTGGTCTAAGAAAAACAAGAGTCCAATGTGCTCTAAACTCCCTGACATGGGCTTTGCTCAGTAGCCGGGTTTGGGTCTCTGCTTCCCAGAGGCTCCCAGGGGCCAGGTCAGAGGAGGCCACGTCCTTCTGAGAGCAGCGGCAGGAGCGCCCTCCACTCAGCCTCTGCCCCACTTCCCTTCCCTCCACCCGGAATCCACGTCTGTTTTATCCCAGAAGTTCTCAGAGCACAGGTGGGCTCTCCAGGCTGGGATCCCATGTCCAGCAGAAGCCCTGGGTCTTTCTGTTTGACCTGTAAGACTAAACGATTTGTTGAAACCCCCTCCCATCTGTCTCTAAGCCTAGATTTTATCTCATGAACTGGCAGATGGAGCACGCTCTCTATGAACCAAACCTCCAAGTCTCCCAATTACGCAAGAGCAGCACATGTGCATGGAGAGTCACCCAAGCTCACAAGAATATGTTTAAATCATACACGAATTTGCAAATAGACTAAAACCACCTGCATTAGAGATGAATGGGAAAGATACATAATTACTAAATGCATTTAAAGTTCAACTCTCAGTAGGTATGTGAGCAGATGTTGTTAGTTGGGTAGATAATGTGTCTGGCAGTACACATTACGTCCATATCATTTTTGCCATACCAAATACTCAAGATTTTAAGANGATACGTCACGTTCCTGACTAGAGTGCTCCACTAGAAAGAAATGCTTCGTACCTAAACACAGAACCCTACACTAGGGTGACCATCTGTCCTGGCTTGCCTGGGACCAGCCCAACTCTAGCACTAAAAGTCCCATGTCCTGGGAAACCTCTCAGTCTCAGGCAGGCTGGGATGGTTGGTTGCCCTCGCCTGAGCTGTGGAAGTGTGGCTGTGGGCTCTCTCCTCGTCCATGCACAGGGGACCATCTACAGACATGGCTGTGGAACAGCCGCAGAGCCAAGAATGCCCTGCTGCGCCACGGCTACCTCAGTGCGTGCTCTCAGCTCACGCTGGCTCCTTCTGTGCTTCCCGGAGGCTGTGCCCCGGGAGGATTTCGATTCTGGGAACCACGCCTGAAGTGTGGCTCAGTGCTCTGGCTGGGAGGGGACTGGCTATCCCAGGCCATCTCCTCTCCAGTCTCAGAACCCTGGGGGATGCCT
>NW_007738349.1:2393-2984 GCF_000696425.1 Galeopterus variegatus | reverse complement strand
GTTGTTTGGCTGTCCTGCCTCTGTGTTCTCCCAGTGTCTGGCACTATTAGTGTGAGTTGGGAGCATGCTGCCAGTGGTTCTGGTGACACTGTATGGTCAACACATCCCCCACTAACTTGTGAGCTCCTTTAGGGGGACACTGAGCCTTCTATACCATAGTATCCCAAATACTCAACCTGCAGGAAATCCCTAATAACATACCTGAAGAAATCTTAAGTACAATCAACAGGATTTTTCAATTACTTCTATAGGAAAATGGTCTAAGATACTGTAAAGATTTACAATTTATTACTAGACACAGGGCTGGAGTGTGGAGGGGACGGGCTCTGCGAGAAGGTGGTTGGCAATGTGGCTCTGAGACAGATGTGTGTGTGTGGAACCGAATGAAGACGCTCAGCGTGCAGACGTGCTGGATGGAGAGAGGCGAGTCTAGAGGCAAAGGCTGGGTGTTCGCCATTTACAGTGGCCAGCACAGGGGAAAGAACCAAGGCAGCCAGTGTAGAAAGTTGGGAAGGGAGAGGGCGAGTGGGGGGGTGAGGACAGGAATTTAAAGGCCGGGAGGAGGAAGAGACTGTAACAAAGAGCTGTTGC
>NW_007738349.1:0-394 GCF_000696425.1 Galeopterus variegatus | reverse complement strand
TTCCCACCATTTCAGCCTTAAAAGGGTGCTTTCCACCCCGGCCTCACAAGCCTAACGCTAGAGGAGCTCCACCACCCCCTCAAAAATCAGACAATATAACCAAAGATCTGTCCGATTCCCACCCCCCGATGGATCCATGCATGACCCCACTCCTACGTGTCCTCCTACTGAACATAAAATGGCCTGTTCCGGCCTTAAGGAGAGATCTATGGACCGATGGGTAATTGCCACTAAGGACATCGGATCCAAATCATATGAGGCTAAGACCCTGGCTTCCACCTTACAGGCCACACAACAGGAAGGCATAGAGGCACTCGTGTGCTCTTTAAGACGAGTCTCCTTAGGACAGACTAGTGCTATGACAGATCGTAATTGTTTCTCTTGTGGTAAGCCG
>NW_007738348.1:46999-47873 GCF_000696425.1 Galeopterus variegatus | reverse complement strand
GCGCGACACTGAGGGTTGCGATCCCGTTACCGGTCACGAAAAAAGACAAAAAAAAAAAAAGGGTATGGCAATTTGTATAGGTAACCGACAAATAAAATTATCAATTAAATCAATGTACAGCATCAAACTAAATAATTCACAGATGCAGCCTTTCTTTTCCGTGAATAACAGGGCACCAGTTTTTGGCACCAAATTAACAAGATGAATGCATTAATTCCTCATTGCTCATTGTAAATATTGACACATCTGGATAGATCCCAAACTATTAAGGGTAAAGCACCTGATGAAAAGTTATCATTGAAGAAATGCTAGATATTCTACCTTGTCCTGCCTCTACCTACAGACTTGCACAATCCCTGATCTAAGACAATCTTATCATCCAAGGAATATCTGCTTTCTCCCTGATTCTGAGAGTATCTCCTTTGAAGCCAAAGCATACTACTGAGGCAACTGCCCAGTTAATTTAGGCAAGGAAATCCATTTCTGCCCTCCTGCTTACTATATACAATATGAAGGTACTTCAAAAATTCGCAGAAAAATAGAATTGAAAGATAATAGAAGTCTTTCCATAAACTTTTTGAAGGACCCTCATATGTCCATCAGTATAATCTGGAACCTGATCTACTTTTCTGGCAGAGATAACAAAAAAGAGCACAGCCACATGTATCTCTCACATGTTACATTTAATAATGGAGACCTGATCATTCAGAAAATCCAGTGCATAAGTAGATTCAAAAGAAAAACCACTTGATGAATAAATAGCTTGGCTTCATAATTATTGTGACTCATATTAAAACAGCATTTAAAAAACATTATAAGGAGGGGCCGGCCCAGTGGCGCACTGGATAAGTGCGCCGCTTGGGAAGCGCGGCGG
>NW_007738348.1:43539-44953 GCF_000696425.1 Galeopterus variegatus | reverse complement strand
TGAATAAATAGCTTGGCTTCATAATTATTGTGACTCATATTAAAACAGCATTTAAAAAACACTATAAGGAAAATAGTGAAGACTAAATCATCTTCACTTTTGAGTCAGATTAGTTGAGTTTTTTAAGGGATTACATTAATTTTTCTTCATCAGAAATAGAAATTTCTAACCTAATTTTAAACACACTATTGTTCTTATTTTACTTTGCATTTTATAGACAGATGTATTTTAGGCTTTCAGTATCGCCTTGCCTGCCATTCCATAAAATGCTTCTTTGTTAAATCTTTGTTTCCTGCCTCATTATTAGCTTCAGACGTGAGAGGGACAAAACAGATGAATTTCCAAATTGAAGTATGAATAAACTTTTGTTGATGTTCTGTCAATGCCTTTCAAATCTTATTTTCTGGTTCAGAAAAAAAAAAAATTCTATATCCAAAACAAAATGAGAAGCGATGCTTTCTCCAGGTCTTGACAGCATACAGAAAATCTCCCCAAAATCACTTTGAAAAGTCCCCCACCCCATTTCATTTCCAAATGTATTTACTGCAACTATCCTGTTAAAACACATGAGCTTCCACATGTGCCTCTTGGGCACAGTATATATATAACAAGAACCCCTGGCTGTTAATATCATTACTCCTTGCAGGTAAGTAACAGTGCATTGTACTAAATATAGGTTTCTAATTAAAGAAGACACACAGGTTGACCATTTCTACTTTCACCTGTGGTGCTCAGGTATCTCAAAGTATTTACAATCCAAAGTGTCATTTATACTTTCTTCTCTTACATATGATAAGCAAACTAAAAAGGCTGGAACAAATTAACACAAGAATTTTAGAGTTAAATATCTTTCTAAAATAAAGTATTGTTTTCAAAAATTAGTTTTATTTAAAAGTATATTTGTTTTACATAAAATTAGGGACTATTTTATATTAGAAAAATATTAGTATATTGGTGATTTTATACATTAGCCCTTTGGAAAAAATGAAATCACTTGATAATATCGCTGGAGGGGTTGTGATTTATCTGTTATTGTATACTCAGTGTTTAGCCTATAGTGAATTTTAAAATGTATTTGCAGAATACATGTCTGAAATATACTACAAGTAGGATACAGGGCAACAATAACTTTTACTCTAGAACCTTAGAAATAAATAAGTTTAGTCTCTGGAGGTGTGATGATAAAGCAAACATAATTGAAATAATCCAGATATATGTAAAATCATTTCGAACAAATAGAATGGCTCCGAGCTCACACTTGGCTGCAACCTGATTCATATGAGCCACCCTTGACTTTAGCACATTTGAAATTCATTCTAAGCTAACACCTGTAATAGCCTTTCATACCAGCACTTCCAACTTTTGCATATCTACTCATTATTTGCAAGTATCACATAGTGGCTACTTGCCAGGT
>NW_007738348.1:40738-43117 GCF_000696425.1 Galeopterus variegatus | reverse complement strand
CACTTAATATAATTCTCTCAAGGTCCATCCATGTTGTTGCAAATGGCAGCATTTCATTCATATCTTTTAAAAAAACATGCCAGCATTAACATATCTACAGAGATGCTATGTCAGTCAGTAGGAGAGAAAGTCAATCCTAGATACACAGAAAACGGAGGGCCAGCGAGGAGGACAACCATGAGTGTCTGGTCCTCTCAGAAAGATGGCAGCACCCAGTCATCACACCTTAATAACACTGCCATTAAGATCACACGACTAATGGAAGTGAGGTCCCCAGAATCTGATTCTCTCTATAGTTTATAAAACTAAGGGTCAGGTTCTGAAGGAAGGTGACCTTATCAAGGTACTTTTGTGGTCTGGAGGCCTGGCTTGGGATCACTTTCCCCATCTGACTCATATTTATCCCACTGTGCACCCTCTTCAAAAACTAAGCTAGTCATTGATTCATCCATTTCCTAGTGTTAGACTTAAGATATATTCTCAGACATTAAACTCTGCCTAAAAGCCTTGAAAGTGAAAAACCAGTCTTTTCCCTAGTCAAATATATAGGACAACTATTATAGAATTATTTACAATAATGAAAAAAAGTTTGGAAACAGCTTTAATAGAATGATCAAATGACTTATAGTATGAAAAACTATTAAGCTATTTGAATTGCTATGCATCTACTGATATGGGAAGATATATACTTTTACTGTTAAAAAAGATTATAAAACAGTACCTTTGTTAAAATATATACATATACACACACACACTGCACACATATATGGATACACACACATATGTAAAAACCTAGCCTAGTATGCTCTATATTAATGTCACCACTTATCTCTGTGCTATGAGAATTCATAATGATTTTGATTTTTTTCCTTATGTTTGCTATTTGTGTTCTTTAATTTTTTTTTTTNTTTAGCACATTTGAAATTCATTCTAAGCTAACACCTGTAATAGCCTTTCATACCAGCATTTCCAACTTTTGCATATCTACTCATTATTTGCAAGTATCACATAGTGGCTACTTGCCAGGTAACACTTCTGTATAGACCATATCACCAAATTTTCTGCACAGCAGTATGTGTTTATACAGGTAACTGACCATTTTAATACGAACGTTTTTTTTCCCATTTTTTAGCTTGTTAGTTTTAACAATTATGTTCCCCAAAGGTCTGAAGGCTACTATGTTGGGAGTGGTGGGAAAAGTGGAAGGGTTCTGATGAGACGGAAGGATAAGTACTCCAGTACAGAACTCCGAGTTGGGCTGGGTTTGAGTTAGGGGGACCCTATATCCCAGTTTACACCTGCTGTCAAAGTGTAATTATTAATAGGAGACTCTTGCTCTCAAGTGTCCTAGTTTAGTTGATAAATTATATGGCCACCCCAGGGTAGAGCCAACTGTAACTTCCTGGGATTCACGTCTATATCTTGGTATCTAGGCAAATTTCATGACAGTGTCATAGCCATCACAGTCAGGTGTGCATGTGGAAAGAGAGCAAGAAAGAGAAAGAGATAGACAGAGAGATGGCAGGCTCTGCCAAACACTAAGTCCACTTACAAACGCTATCAAATGGGCAGGTGGGTGGGGAAAAGTAAAGAGTAATTTCTGCACTACAACACCTGCCTTAACTTATCTGACACACTGATGTACCTAGGGGATATTAAAGCCAGAATGAGAACAGGTGGCTGTCTGACTCAGTGATGCCCCCTTATTTGACTTCTCTATGGAGCTGCAAAGAACAGAGAAGGATGAAGAGAACAGAGCATGTGCTTCTTAGCATCCATTCCCCTGCTCTCTAATAAACCTGCCATTTAGCCTATTCGTCTTACCACTTTTTACCTTTTCTTCTGGGGCAGGTTGGAGGATGGGAGAAATGTGATGCATAAGCTGGTTGTATATTTGTTCAATTGTGGAGCAAAGAATAAAGTTAATGCACTGATTTTATACACTGATAATTCATTCTGTAGATATAGTCTTTAATCTTTTGTATCTTATATAAAACTTTGTAATGTTTAAGACTGATTAAAAAATCAGGTGTAGTTATTCTATAACTGATTTTTTAGTGCTCTGGAAATGGAACCATAGACTCATTCTACTGCTTGAGTATTACACAATTCAATCATTATACATGTCTTCAAATAGTCATTATATATGTCTTCAAATATATTAACATTTTTTAAAAAATTTTATTTTGTCGATATACAATGTGGTTGATTACTGTGGCCCATTACCGAGACCCCCCTCCCACCTCCCTCTCCCTTCTCCCACCCAACAATGTCCTTTCTGTTTGCTTGTCGTATCAACTTCAAGGAACTGTAATTGTTATGTCTTCTTCCCCCCCCCGTTTTTTTTTTTTTGTGTGTGTGTGTGTGTGTGTGTGTGTG
>NW_007738348.1:30454-40207 GCF_000696425.1 Galeopterus variegatus | reverse complement strand
GCCCATACCGGACCGGGACCGGCAACGGGATCACAACCCTCAGTGCTGCGCCCACCCCTCGCTCAGCCAGTGAGCGGGAACCGGTCTGTATGTGGGATCCAAACCCTCGGCGGGAGCACCACCGCACTCCTAAGCGGCGCACTGTAGGAGTGCGCCACTGGGCCGGCCCCGTGTGTTCTTTAATTTTTTTTTTTTTTCCTTTTTGTCTTTTTTCGTGTCTGGCAATGGACCACAACCCTCAGTGTCGCGCCCATACCGGACCGGGACCGGCAACGGGATCACAACCCTCAGTGCTGCGCCCACCCCTCGCTCAGCCAGTGAGCGGGAACCGGTCTGTATGTGGGATCCAAACCCTCGGCGGGAGCACCACCGCACTCCTAAGCGGCGCACTGTAGGAGTGCGCCACTGGGCCGGCCCCTTGTGTTCTTTAATTTTTTTTTTTTCCTTTTTGTCTTTTTTCGTGTCTGGCAATGGACCACAACCCTCAGTGTCGCGCCCATACCGGACCGGGACCGGCAACGGGATCACAACCCTCAGTGCTGCGCCCACCCCTCGCTCAGCCAGTGAGCGGGAACCGGTCTGTATGTGGGATCCGAACCCTCGGCGGGAGCACCACCGCACTCCTAAGCGGCGCACTGTAGGAGTGCGCCACTGGGCCGGCCCCGTGTGTTCTTTAATTTTTGATTTGCGAACATTGTACTACTTCCAAAATGAGGGAAATGAGAGTTGTAGGATACTGTTCACACTTGTGACTTTCTCTTGTCATGTTAGAGGCAGAGGGCACAGATTATAGTACTCAACACTGTGAAGGGTATTTTGTGAAAACCAAGCAAATTTCTCAACTGGCTTTTATGATGCACGGAGGTAAAGCTCAGTGTAGATTTATGACCACAAATGAATATCGACAAGCCAACACAATACGAGACTGCCTCTCTCTGAACTCAACAAAGAATGATCGTAAGAAGTAATCAGGTTCAATTACTTCTGATTTTGAAGATTATGAAAAATCATAATCTTGAGCATATCAACATTATACACGGAATCTCAAATAATTCTTTAAAAAAGTGTATAAGTAGATATTATCTCCATGATACAGATAAAGAAATTGAGGCTTAGAGGAGTTAAAATACTTTCCATGAGTCACCCTTGGTAGTCTATAAAGTAGGAGAGGCAGAATGTGAATCTAGGGATTTGGGACTTTGAAGTCTAAGCTCTTAAGCACTATGCTTTAATATATACATAAATTCTAAATTTACTATAATAAAGTTTAATTCCTTATTTCAAATCTGTGGGCAGTAAGGAAAATAGATAAAGCGTCAGATGTCTCTGCCAGCTTTGGTTGAACGATGCATTCATTCCACAGCAGTTTTCTTTTCCATAACTTTTTGATAGAGAAAGACATACTTTCTATTTAGTTAGATTTTAACATGATTCTTATCAAATCCAAAAGAATGGAATCTTGAGTATAATCTTTACCCCATATAGTTAAGTATAAAAGGACACATGATCTCACTGTCTCACTTGTTTCTACCCACCCAGAGGTACCCTCTTCTCCTTCTCCGACACACGCCACAAATTCTGCAGGAAGAAAGGAGATGCGCTTTTGTTCCTTCTAACTGAATGGCCATAGTGGAACAAAGGGCGGAATAGTATTGGCAGAAACTACTAAGAATGGTGAGAGGCCAATAACTCATGAATAACAGTCTGCACTAACAGTTTTAATGACTATTCTAATGGTTTAATGGATAGCACTTTAATAGGATTTCTAGTAGAACTCCTCTGAAAGCTTGTCTTCAATAAATCTGTCATTAACAAAGAACTGGATTGCTTCACCACATAACCATAGTTTACTGAATCTGAACACAAAAAAAATTACGGCAGTTGTCATCCTGTATTACCATCCTCGTCTCAAATAAGCTGTTAACTATTGTAAGAGAGACAGATATACGATCAAAATGTAGGTTGCTAGTGAAAGAGGCATATTTATACTAAGGGGACACAGTAGATATCAAACAAAATACAACAGAAAGCCCACAACTTTCATCTTATGTGTGCAAAGACAAAAGGAGAAAGTGACTGTAATCTAAACACATAGGTATGTGAAGATCCAAACTTCAAAGACTAGCTGGAGTTCTCTTTGAAATAGCTTATTGAATTCTTTTGGTTGATTTGTTTTTGAATGCCTGTAGTACTGTGTTTCTACAATTGTCTCATACTTATTTTATATTGTCTTGTTTCCCACCGACTTAAAGTTCTTTAAAATTAGGATTGCCATGCTGTGTTCCTTAGGGTGCATACTACCTCAGTATAAATGTTGACTTGGTTATAATCAGCCCGAGTGAATAATCCTAAATTCCAGCCCTGGGCTCTGTTTTTCTCTGTCCATGTGAGAGGGTCTCAATTCTGACTTCTTCACATTGAAATATTTCTTACCTGGAAAACACTTTCTTATCCTTTCTGTTTTTGTAAATCCTACCTTTCTTTATAGGTTCAACTCAAATCCCACTCTCCCAACCCACTCCTGTCTAGAGATCTCTCCTACACATTTCCACATGTGCCCTCTACCGTAAGTTACAGTGTGGATCTTCCATTTGGTAATTAGCTATGTTTAACCTTGTAGCATTTCTTCTTTTAATGTTGTTTAAATTCATTATTATAACTTATCTATTCATTTGACAATTCCTCATTTCCCCAACTCTATTATAAGTTCCCAAATGGAAATACAGTCAACCATTCATCTTTGTAGTCTATAAAATGGCTAGCCCAGTGTAGGTACATGTAAAATATATTTATATAATTTTCACAGTTCCAGATGTTTGTCTCAATTCTCATGAAAATCTTTTAAATTTGGGAAACTCATTTCTTTTGTAACTGCACTTTTAGACCCTGAGCCTTAAAATGTAAACAAAGATTAAGAACCTGAGGGTAATGAACTGATGCACTCTCCATGTTATCTAACCCATCAATGCTGATAGCTTTCAGCTTAAATTCATTGACTTTACAAAAATATATATTGATTATCAAGATTAATGAAAATAACCCATTGTTTAAACTATGGTTCATTAAAGTTGTACAAATTCAACGGGCCTACAGTACACTAGAAGAATAAAAATACCCCTTCTCAGATCCAATGTTGAAAAAATGTGAACAGACATATCCTTCCTAGAGATTTACATATGTCTACTTATCTGTAATATTACTGTAAAAATAAGTCCCCTATTCAAAAATCAAAAGTATTATCAATAAAGCTATCTAATAAAAGTAAACGATTTGGTTCTGGAAAAGACAATTATATTTGAGTTCATTTAAAATACCTATCATTTCTCAATAAAAGTTATTAGATGATAGATTCTGCTCTTTATTACACAAAATAAGTCTTATTCACTCCAATCTGAGGATATGCTTTGATAATGTAACAAAATAGCTAACAAAATACAAAGAGTCCAAACAATCTCATAAATAGCAATATGGGTAAAGTAACAAAAATAAAAGGCATACTCTAATAGATGGATCCTCTTTTACTAATAAAAATATTAAAATATAAATAGGTTATGTTAACAAATGATTTATAATAAGGAAAGGACAGAAAAAGATCTATGAGATACTTTAGCATCCCATGTTTTTTTCTGGAAGTATATATTTCAACCAGCTAAGGAAATTTTGATTGAAATTATAACACAAAACAGTATGTTGTTAACTGCTCCCATAGCTTAGAGAAACATTAAGAAGTTCTGCCAGGGAAGCATAATAAAGAACAAATGCTGTTCCTTAATCTTATTTTACATACATTCAAGTAACAGAATATGAGAAAGAGAAATATGAGTTTTCTCTAAAATGGGCCCTAAAACACAAGAATTTGAGGGATTTTTTTTTCTGTCCAGGAAATTAGCAAATATAGACTTTGAAGACAGGTTTTAGATAGTTGCTAGCACTCTATCTGCACTGGCCTACTGGATTTACAAATCTTCAAATTTATTGAATATCAGAAAAATCTAAAATTCCCATCACCTCTCACATGGTAGATATAACACACGTAGGCAAAAATCCAAGTCCTATTACATTGGAGTAAAACCCACAGCTGTATGATATTGGAATTCTGACAAAATCTAGTTACGTGGTTTGGACTAAAGCTTGGCTAAACTACTGAAGGAACCTTTAGACTAAAAATTCAAGAGCAAATATTATGTAATATTCATCATTATGCCCCCAGAGTCTAGCAAAGTACCTGGCACATAGTAAGAACTCAGTAAATGTCTGTGGTATGAGATGAACTGAATATAACGCTGGAAAAGAACACAGACCTCTAAAGAAGCAGGTATTGATATTCTTAAAAACTATTTTAGAGGTAGATAATATTTTTAGAATTGATCTTCCTTGTTCTCAGGGACATCTGGAAGAAATGTGCAGTTTTGTTTCACAGAGTTTATTTGTTTATTCTCTAACAAAAATTATAATAGTTGGTCTGTAGCATCACAATTGCTTGCTGTGGGAATGATTATAGATCAAAAACAAAAAGATTATATCCCTTTTCAAGAGCAAATGAGTACCAAGAGCAGATGAAGTCTTAAGGAAACAAAGATGTTCTTTTCATGCAAATATTTTTACCATAAAACAGCAGAGAGATAAATACTGAAGCTGCTAGTCTTTGTGAAACTCACTGGCAGATTTTTAGCTTTGGGGAAGGAGGACATTTCCCTTCCTGACGCCCTGCCCCAACCTTAGTTGGCCTTGGGACACAAATATTCCAGATCATTTTTCTTTACATACACTGAGAGTAGGAAAAGTGAGTTCTGTAATCAACATTCTTCTGTTGCTTTATCTCAGGCAGAGGAACGGCTTCCCCATCTGTGTACATAATCACCTTCAGAGAGCTTGATCTCCTGCACTGTCCCCACAATATATTGCCCAAGGGAGGTCCATGAAGGAAAGGCAAAGGTGGATTCTCTGCCTAGAGAGAGGACCACTTCCCATAAAGGTGCAGTTCCTCTGTCTCCACGGCACCTCTGCTGCAGCACAGTAGTGGTTATATTTATAACCTAACCTAACAAAGCATATGTATTCATGATTTGACACATGATCTCTATCTTAATATCATGTGACCATACTTGGGAAGAGGGATATTGAAAAGCATGAACAAGGCTCCTACTGCTTTTTTTCAAAAAGCTCATGCACACGTTCTTTCTAGAAACATTTACCATGCTAGTCACAGGGGTACCCCAATCAATAAGTACATTCCCTGCCCCGAAGAAGCTTTGGTTCTAGTGGAAGACACACAAGAAAAACAATGAAGACTTTTCAATTCTTTGCAATATCACGGATGCAACACAGCAAAGAGCAAAGCATATCTGCCACATATACAGTGACGGGCACTTGTTATTACCCTAGTCTTGACCTTGAAATCAAGCCTCAAACTGGAGTTTGCCCCAGACTCTGACACTGGCATTTTTTTTTTTTTTTTTTTTTGTCTTTTGTCTTTTTCCGTGTCCGGCAACGGATCGCAACCCTCAGTGTAGCCCCCGTACCGGACCGGGGACCGGCAACGGGATTGCAACCCTCAGTGTTGCTCCCGCGCCTCGCTCAGCCAGTGAGCGGGAACTGGTCTGTATGTGGGATCCGAACCCTCGGGCGGGAGCGCCGCCGCGCCCTTCCATCAGGTGTTTAAAAGCAATACAAACAAAAGCAACATAAATATTCACCCAAGGTAGGGGGAAAAGGCCTAGTTGTCTCATTGATTTAAAGTATATCCACTGAACCTTTTGGTTTAAAAGGTGAATTTTATATGTGAATTATATTTCAATAATAAGATAACAAAAATACATAAACTATATCACACAAATTTATTTTTTTCCCAAAACTGCTTTGTTTCCTTCCATAAATTAAAATTCCCTATTTTATCACAGTCCTTAATAGCTACCTAAATTTCTAACACTGTTTATAATTTGGTTTCTCACAAAGAAAGCAAAACATCTTTGTAACATGTAATACTATTTTTTTTTCAGAAAACATATGCCTTTATTCATTATTTTGCATTTATCTAGGAAGTCTAGTTAAAAAATGTCATCTCTTGCACAATGTTAGATGTGAAACTTGCTGAGTGACTTCAGCCACATCTCTCAACTGCCCTGAAATATCTTCTCTACAGTAAAATGACAGAGACGAACCAGACTTGCAGATTCTAAGAATCCTCATATATAACTCCACAGTGGACACTTTGTGACACTGAACTCAAACCTCTGGAATTTTATGAAGGATTTTTTTTTTAAAGATAATAGAAGAATTTCTTGAACCGTGACAACGAGAATCAATGCAGAAGGAATAGAAAAGGAACAGAAAAGGAAATCGATGCCTCGTTGCACAGCAACACCCACCAAGTCCAAAACTTAGGCTGGATATGGTTATTCTCTTCATATCTCAGCTGACCACAAGGAGGTCAATTTATTACTGGGCTGGGGGGGAATAGGGAATGAATTCCTCTACCTTCCCTAAAGCAGCACCCTAACTGCTCTAAATACAAAGGGAGGCAGCATTTCACTGTTCATTAACTATACTAATTATAGTTTCTCAATCACTGCAGCCACATTTGCACTCCCAAGTCACAGAAAACCCATAGAGGAGATTGGACCTCAGCCTGCAGGGATGGGGGAAGGGGAGTTACCACACTGATAGAACAAAAAGAGAAACCTGGTATCAGAATCTGATCTTTATAACACCTACTTTAAATTGTGTTTTATAATAATCTGAGAAACAGAATTTCTGGGTGAGAGAGAGAGAATCTAAAAAGGTCCCCTAGTCTACTTGCCTACCTGATGCTTGAGTTTCTGCCTTGTCAATCGAGCTCATTTAATTATATACCACTTAATATACTGTTCACTTTAACAGAAACAAAAGCTGGAGTTAAAGCAAACAAAACAATAAGAATAAACCCTTGAGCTAATGGAATAAATGTAAGCAGGCAATGAGTTTGTACGCTCCTGCCATCTTGAAACACAGCAAATATCTTTCGATTGTGAAGTAACAGCTCCTATCTTTTCAAATCAGTTAGCAACTTTTATACGAAATTTAGTTGCAGAAACATGAAAGATGATTTTGCATGTATAAAAGAATGTTTTTAAAATCTTAAGGGTAAATGTAACTTTATATCATTTTAATAGATTTATGGAACTTAATTTATTGTAGTAAATAAGTTTCCCTTCCATTATGGGTCTTATCTCAAGGAAGGTGGAATCTGACTTGTTATATGTGGAGAGGAAGGCATCTTGCCAGTATGTATTCACTTTTTTTAATCTTCAGGATTAAACAAGTAGGTAGACTCCCATCTACAGTTTAAGATTTCAAGACAAGAAAGTTAATACCAACTATCCTCTCTGAGAGTTAAGACTAGGTCTTTACACCTTCCAATCCCTCAGACATCTGCTTTTCCTTCCTCTCTCCACTTTATTTTCCTAGTGAATGGTCAAGATCAGAAGTCAAAGGCAGTCACTATTAGACAAGCAGTTATAGAGTCAAGTTAGTGAACTGATTATTTCTAGCCCAACTAATCTATTTTTCTGTTTGACATGGCTAGGATGGAGTGCTAGCTATTTGTGTTCAGGTGTAAATTGTACCCTTTCTTCATCTTCACAGCAGCTGATTTAAAAAAAAAAAAAAACTAACATGAAGTGAAAGGCTGGGTATAAAGGTTCTTACTTGAAGCAAAACTTATCCTTTTGTTGTTGTTCAAAGAATGTCTCTGACATTAAAAACAAAAGTTAAATATAATTAAGCCAATCAAAAATTTGGGCCAATATTCCTCATTTGGGATCACATGAGTACTATGTGACCACCTTAACTGATGAAGCTAATGACATAAAATTTATCCATAGTGAACACTATGGTGGAAGCAAATCAACCATCGGAGGCAATGATTTACAGTGGTCAGAACACGACCTGTTCGCCAAACAATGTGGGTTCATATCCCAGATCTGCCATTTGCTAGCTTGATGTTTCCTGTGGTTCAGTACTCTCTTCTGTAATGTGGGGATACTAATACAACCTACCTGGAAGGCCTGAATGAGTTAATACATGTAATGTGTTTCTAAGAGGAGGGAGAAGAGGAGGGAGAGGAGGAGGGAGAGGAGGAGGGAGAGGAGGAGGGAGAGGAGGAGGGAGAGGAGGAGGGAGAGGAGGAGGGAGGGAGCGAGCAAGGGAAGAATGAATTAATTCAGGGCTCTCCACTCTGCCTGGAGTTTGGAGGAGTGATAAATTCCTGCCATTAAGGAAACTTACTCAGCAAGTAAGAAATAATGAAGTTCTGATTATGCTGCATGCATGAACTTTTTAATTAAAGCCAAATACTCCAATTGCTGCATCTGTGATGACAAAAAGACTAGTGTTTCCCAAAGCATAGCCAAATCCACAAATTCATGTAATGTCTTAATGCTTATATCCTTCTCTTTTATTCTCTCTGTATTCTCCAAATATAGTGGTATGCCAACAATTATTTTTCAAAAAGAATGACAAACTGTTTAGCCACAGTAGAAAAACCATGACAAATAATACTGCCACTACATAAATAAGTAAAGACATCCCTATGATGTTGGGTAGCAACAGGCTCTCTGCAGCCTTCCTTCAATTCCTTGTTGTAGCATTGTTCAAATTCTCTCCAAAAGCTGACCTCAGAAGCAATAAAAACAGATGCATTCATCTGGTCCGTCAGGTACTTGCAGCTTTCAGAGTACAGGCAGGAAGTGATTTCCATGCCCTGAGAGTATGCTGAGATCACCTAATGCAGAGTCCTTTCCATGTTGTCATGACCTCTCAAGGGTGTAAGCACCTTTCCCACCTCGCCTCTCAGCAGCATGGCCCTGACGACTGCCACAGAACACACTGGGATCCCTGAGCAAGCCATGCTTCCTGTCATCTCCATGCCTTTGTACACACATCTCCCTCTGTCTTATTTGTCTAGAAAACTTCGGTGACTGCAGGTCAGATGCTCCCCGGGAAGACTCTCCTCACTACTCCCTAACCCTCAACACGCACTCATAATTAGAGGTTCATTTTTCTGGTTTTCCTAGGAGACTTTGTACTCATCTAGGACAGAGCTTATTTCTTGATCATTTTTTGTTCTCTGGTAAATGTTTGTCAAGCAGATGAAGACATTCAAACAGTTCCTCTTATAAACAAAGAAACTGAGATCAGGGGAATTAACCGATGTGTCTAGGAGCATTAAAATTCATAGTGGAGACACCAGGACAGTTTCTGCTCACCAGTAAAAGGAATTTTTTATCTGGAGTTTTAAATGTGGAAAAGAACTCAGCAGACATCATTATCACCCTCCACCCTCATTACCCTTTACCTGTCCTATATAGAGTTCTTTTTTGGAAGAATGAGAAAAGAATGCTATAGTACATAAAGTAACTTGTGAAAATATTCAATGTTATTAAGTGACTAACAGGTAGATCACGAGTACTAAAGTTCACAGTAATAAGGGCCACTTCTGTTTACTGAACACAGAGGGCCAATGCCTACTATATATTCGTTTTCATAGTTACCTCATGAGTAGATGCTAATATTCTCACCTTACATAAGAGAGAATCAAGGCTATAAAAGGTGAAGTATATGACTTAGGGTCAAGCAGCACAGCTACTAATTGGCAGAATCAAAATATGAACCTTGTATTCCAAGGCCCTCCCCAGCATCTGCTACCATGTCCCTCTAAGTGCACACTTACCACTCTGGCCCTAAAATCCCACTTCATTTTTTTTTTTTTTGACC
>NW_007738348.1:9978-30436 GCF_000696425.1 Galeopterus variegatus | reverse complement strand
GATCCGAACCCGTGGCCTTGGTGTTATCAGCACCACACTCTCCCGAGTGAGCCACGGGCCCACCTCCCACTTCATTTTTAAGTAAAAATAAAACCCCCAAAGCAATGTCTTTTTTAGTTATTGCTATGGTTCCTTTGAAGTTGAAAGCTTGCTTTGGAACTAGATACATTTCAGGATGAATTGTTTCCTGAGAGCCTTGAAGAAAGACATTTTGGACAATGTCCACTGATGGTCAAAGACCAATTACTTACGGTGAACTTGTATGAGAAAAAGGTTGAGAAACAGAAAACTAGAGGTATGTGAGTTCCCCCCAAGATAAGTAGAACTCCCACAAGAAAATAAATAAATAAATAAATAAAAGGCTCAAGTGTAAAAGATATAGAGTTTAGGGTCAGTAAAGAAAATGTCTGAGGTTTAAAAAAAAAGTAACAAACATAAAAATTGTCCAAATGGAATTAAGCTTTGAAACTCGAGCAATCAGTTGTATTTTGAGTTCTAACAACCACATAAGTTCAAAAGTATAAAAGGCTATAAACACATAGATGCATGCACTGATGTTGGATGCAACATTTCTTCTTAGGTGAGCTGCTGTGTCTTTGTGTTCTACTAGATGTGTTTATGAGATGCAGAACAGCAGTCATCTGGGAAGCGACTCTCTGTATCTTTATATCTTACTTGGTGAGGCTGGTCCTTAACTACAGATCAAAGAAAGCATCTTCTCAGATCGCCAACTGGCAGGCCCATCTTTACTATAAAAGCTGCATTGGGAGTTTAATCAGTAGGTTCTTTTGAGTTAAATCTGAGGGGTCTGCATTAAAATGTAATCACTTCTGTACTGTCTAAAGATAAAAACAGTCTATTTACTGGGAGAAAAGGGCCTGAAAATAAGGCTTTACTGCTGATAGATCAGGTGGGAACATCGACCAGGAAAAGCAGCTTTTTTTTTAAAACAGAAAGACACTCGTTCTGTTTGCGCCTGTGGTTGTAGTAGCAATTTTGATCACAACAGAGTTTCTGGGAACTGTAAATTTAGATAAAAATTGATCCAGACACACACTTTCCTTAATTATCTGCTTTGTGCCTAGTGGCGAGCTTGTTGCCACATGGCCAACAGTGTACAGAAAAGCCATAACCCCCGATCAGCAGAAGCCTGCACACAGCAAATGACTAGAATGGAAGGAAAGGTCAACATAGTAAGTGCTAATTGCATTGGTTTAAACTAGTAAGTTTACTTTTTTCCTTTTATTGACTTCAACAAAGTTTTAGAGGTTTGACCAGTGACAAGGATCAGAAGAGGGCAGGGTTTCAATGATTCTAAAACACACTTTTTTTTTAATGTTCTAACATCCCTGAAATTGACATGTATCTTGAAATTGATGGAGTCTTACAATTATATCAGCAATGCTTTTCTTTTTTGGTGGTGCATATAATAATAAGGCATCTTAAAATTGATGGCATCTAGATTTTATGAAATAAGTAACACTATTGAAACTACTGAGCACTTGTGTGAGGGCCCTGATAAGCATTTCATGTATATTAATTTATTTTTAAAGGTCTTATGAAATAAGGAATATGATTACTTCCTTTACAGAGACAAAGAAACTAAAATACAGAGAGGTTCAGTTATTTGCTTAAGGTCACTCAGTCATACTATTCCACTGTTGGTTCAGAGAATAGAAGGCCTTGAGTGACAGGCAGAGGTGTCTGGACTCAATCTGAGAAGCAAGGAAACTGCTGTTCTTAAAGTCGTAGGTAATGACACCATTCCCCCCACCCCCACCCCACCAAATCTAGAACATCAGGAGATTCCATTTGGCATGACACATTTAGTCATTCATTTCCTTAAACTTGGTTCATCCAGGCCACTTACAAAAAAGTTGCTACTGTTTTCTATTTCATGAAATCACTTATTTTTTCATTCCATTATAGAAACCATCGTAATTTATTCAAAATTAAAACAACAACAACAACAACAAAAGACTTCTCTCTCCTATGGTTCATATATCAAAAATACTTAAAAACTGAAGCCTTTCCCTGGTCTATTCCACTCTTCAGTTTTGCATAAATGATGAAGACAGATCTCTGTCATCTATCTACACCTTTCTTCCTTCAGGAAAATGGGGAAGCCACCTTCAAAATAATTCAGTGCATTGGAAGCTGGGGGAAAAAATCCTCACGTGTGTTCATTTCTTGGTGGTATCTCTAATGCTCTGTGGCATGTCTACACTCACAGGTTTACACATGAATTATCAACTGAGAGCAGATATGATCACAGTGCTTTTTACATGATGAATACTTGGAGGCTTACAAAATGTTTCCTAATGATGGCTTTGTGCCTGCAAATGTACTCTGGCACACACGGTCGAATATACCATGAGCTTTTTCCAAGGGAAAATAGGAACATTTTCTTTTGTGGTGGTTGCTTTGATGACAGACAATTTTTGTCCCATCCACAGAGAAGCACAATGTTTACTGCTGGGAGTTGACAAACTGTCTATGGTAAAAAAAAAAACATCCTTACCCTGTCGTAGCAAAACCACTGGGTTTTCCCAGGGATAGTCATGCAATGCAAATTAGTAACTATAATGTTTTCACAGACATTTTCAGTATAAATATTTTGGTCTAGTTGGAGACTAAGGTTTCTGGACTCTATTATCAGGGTGTAGGAAGACCCAAACAGTACAAGGTTTAATTCTCTAGATCAGGTAAGTTAGTTGCAGTGGAGAACGACAACACGAAATTAATTTGTTACCTGGTTGTACCATGGAGGTGGTCTGTGACTCTGGGTAAGTCATTCCTTTCTCAATCTCACATTCCTCACCTCTAAAATGAGAGGGTTTAACCACTTGATCTCTAAGGTTCATCTAGCCTTAAACATCTAAACCTATGATCTAAGCAATGTTTTGTAATGTCTACACATGTCTACACGTCTCAGCAGTACACTGTCTCTACATATCTCAATGTATTTCATTATTCATCAAAGAAATAAGGTATCTTTTTCCTTCACTTCTCTCATTAGAGTGTTGTGAAGATTTCAGCATGTTCAACAAAGTTGCGATACACATGCTATTACGAAACAGAAGGACAGGGCTCTAATACCTGGAATGTTTCATAGAAGAGGCTTATTATCATTGGCACAAACAGGAGATTTGAGAGTGTTGCCATTAGTACAGGAAGAAGCTCTTAGCACATATGGATGCTAAATGGTGGAAGTCACATGAGCACTGAGATCAAACATAATCCACCTCCATGGACAGCAGCAAAGACTCTGGGACTGAGCTTTGTGATGGGAACAAAAGAGGTCAAAGGTGTTTTTCAGGTAGCACTTCTGCGAACCACAGAGTTTCTTGTTTCTCTCTACTTGCAACAAAATGATTGTTTACAGCAGTAATTATGTGTAGTTTTAAGATAATAATACTAAAAGAGCTAGCACTGACAAATTTGAAACTAGGTATTTAATAATTGTTCATGTCTGTGTAACTACCATGGCAGGAAGGACTGTGGTCCAAAAGGTAACTTGTAAGTGAGCTGTTAGGAACCTGGAAGAAATTTTGCTGTAACTATGTTTCAAAAGTGTTTATCATCTCAATCCAGACCACAACATGTATAAAATCTAGAATATAGCTGAATATAGAGAGTATAATTTAGGATATTGTTTCTATGGGAAATTGCATCTTGAGAACCAGTTGGGAGGTGGTATCACATTTTCTCTAATTTTGTAGCTTTTCTTGATAGTGATCACTGGGATGCCCATGTGTTGGGGGTCTTGACCAATGGAGATGGGGCAGATCCATCTAGACAACAGTGTATTGAATCTATTTCTAGAAAAAATGGGACTTGCCTATATAACTAAGAGAGGAGGTTGCTTCCATATCATTCACTCTTCACACACAAAAGCCAACTGCACCATGATACAGAAGTCAGAGCATCTGTACTTCTAACAGTGCTATTTGTATGTTTAAGTAATTTGAAGATATGTGTTCCTAAACTAGAGAACTTCTTTATAATCTGCTAATTGTTCTTCCTGTTCCTGGGTTCTCGGTATTTCTTTTAATTATATACATTGATGATAGATTAATTTCCCAAGAAACTACTTGTGAGTATGTTCTGTATTCTCATAATTCCCTGAAAAAACTTCTATTATAAGGTTGATTATACCTTATCATAATTTTTCATTAACATGTCTGTTAGATGAAAGAGTAAATTACTTGAGGGTAGGCATGGTAAGAACTTAATAAATATTTTATTAACTTGCTATAAATGCTCAATATTTTTTAGATAAGTGAGTACAATTACCCCTTTATAAAAACCTTGCACTGGCTCCCTCTATAAAAAGAGTACAGCTTTTTAGCTACCATTTATCGAACCCCTAATAATATGTGTACACACATAGACCCAAACATATACATACATATACATATGTACATTGTTCTAATTCTCATAGCAACACATTTTACAGACGACAAATTCATAGGTTTATATATTTGTGCAAGGTTATAGCCATATAATGTGTCCAAACATATACATACATATACATATGTACATTGTTCTAATTCTCATAGCAACACGTTTTACAGACGACAAATTCATAGGTTTATATATTTGTGCAAGGTTATAGCCATATAATGTGTTTAAATCAAAATACCAGTCTGTCTGGGTTTAAATCTCATGCCCTTTCTACCACTAAACCACCTCACCCTTGACACTGGTGTGCCTGGCACTGGAAGCTCATTTCAATCCTTGGAAGCTCATTTCAATTCTTGGCCTTCTCTATCTGCCCAACTCTTTCATTCAACTTCATTTCACCCACTTCTACACCATAAATACGTTGGTCCATCATAACAAGTCTACTTAGTACAATTCCTCTATATACACTTAATTATGTAAAGTCATCATCAGAGTATCTTGTTAAAATGCAGATTTAGATTCAGTAGGTTTGGGATAGTGCCTAAAACTTCGCATTTCTAACAAGTTCCCAGGTGATGCCAATGCTGCTGGTCTGTAGTTCACACCTGGATTATAAAGTACTAGAGCATCCTTTGCCTGTGTGCCTTTGATCCTTCCCTTGGCAAAATGTCCTTCACTTCTCTTCTTCCTATTTCCAATAAGAGTATCACCTTCACTTCAATACCTTTCCCAGCTCTCCAGCTCATTCAGACCTTTACTGAATCCCAACAACATTCCATTAGTGCTTCAGATTCGCTCCTTTGTATACTTATTTTTTATGTATATATTTGTCTTTGCCAAGTAGACATCCCAAAAGTATAGGTTTCTTATAAATTCTATGTTCCTCTCAGAACTGAGAATAGTACTTTTCTGTAGTAGTGTGGTGAAGAATTATTGGTTCATCCCTCCAGCTCAGAAGCCACCTTCCATAGAAACTTTCTTCTCTCTCATCTAAGGAAGGACGCAGATTTAGAGGAGTGGACTGTTGGCAGCTGTGTCCCCACAACAAATCGAGTCAATTAGAGTCCAGAGTTTTCTCTCCGGCATTTAGGATTCCACTAGCAAGAGAAATGTAGTCTCTTTCTTTAGGGGGCCTATATGTAACCTTTTACATGCTGTGTCCCCACAAAAAATCGAGTCAATTAGAGTCCAGAGTTTTCTCTCTGGCATTTAGGATTCCACTAGCAAGAGAAATGTAGTCTCTTTCTTTAGGGGGCCTATATGTAAATGAAAATAAGATCAAAAACTATGTTTTCTCTGTGTGTGTGGGGGTGGTGGTGGGAAAAACAGAAGAAGCTGGGCTGCATAGGGAAAAGAATGAAGTAAGCCCAGAAAAAAACAAAGATGAGGGTTCCAGAGAAGATGTAAGGAAGTTGCCTTCTAGTTCCAGATGACAGTTGTTGAAGTACATGCCTGGACTGTTAGCTGTTGGCTCTGTAATAAATCAAATGCTCTTCCATTTTCTCTTAAGCAAATTATAATCAATCTAATCTAAACAAGATTTGTGTATATATATTGCTAATGATGACTGTGATAATGCTTGTTGATTGAGTCTTAAACATACTTGTCTATTTACCATCTCAGGAAATGGTGAAATGAAGACTGGGAGATCATGCTCTGTAATACATTACTCTAAATCAATGACACTTCCCAAGTTGAAGTCTTCAGAGCACCTGCATCAAAGCCACCTGAAGTGCTCATTTTACATGAATATTCTTGGATACCATGGCTGACCTACTGAACCAGCATTTCTGGGGTTGGGACATGGAATCTAAACTTTAAATAGGCTTCCAGATGATTCTTGGCCATTAGCCTAATATTTTGTTTGGCTAGACCTGCACGTATTATTCTGATTTAGTGTAAAGATTCACTGCCTAATATAGACTTTGACAGCCAAACTAACATTAAGTGGGGACTTTGTTCCCTGCATTCTAGATGTCTAGTCAAATTGTAACCACTTAAATTCTAGTAGAACTTTTCAGTCTCATATCAAAAAATAAAAACCTAAAGTATTTACAAAGAACTTTAGAGATGGGGTTACACTAATTTTTCAAGGCTCTTGTAGCTGTCATTGAATCCAATGTCAGAGTCCAATTGCTTTTATTGTATGGGAGGTCTCTCATATGATCTAATAATACTGTGCTACAATTTAACCTACTTCCTCCTATTCTAACCATGTTTCATGCCTTTAACCTCTGTTTTAGTCTTAGAATCAGAGTGACACAATTAGCTTCATGCATCTTAAGAGGTCAGAGTAATCATTAATTCATAGTGACTATACCAAAATAATTAGGTGTTTGAAAGTGGTGTGAATTTTCTTTCTTCCATTTTCTTCACTAAAAATCAGTAAAAGTATATTCAAATTTATATGAAAGATAATAAGCCAAAAATTTCCCAAAGTGTTGCTCTGTGGTCTAAAATATTATGTAGATTAATTCTATTATCACAGATAAATACAACACTTAAATATCTCCTTCATGACTGTTAAGGCACAGTACAGTCAATTCATGCCCAGGGAGCTTTAATCACAGATCATTGTTATGATCAAGGGTAGAGTCTGTGTGGGGTATTATGTCAATGGCTAAGGCTACTGATGAGTTGTTTGTGGGAGCATTGCCAGCATGCAGTTTATAAATACTTTCAAGCATGCATTTCTGATCTAATGGCTAAATGAGGATCATCAGAATATCTTTGCATGCAGCAGCTCTCCAAAAATTCTGTATTTAAAGGAGGCCAATTATTGTATTGAATGGATACAACTGAGCTAGCTTGATGCAAATATTATTGTCAATGATTTAAAGTTATAATGGTAGAGAGTAAATTCATGGCTTATTAATGGATTGAGCTATCACATTTTTATCTTATTGTGACACATTACATCATAAATAAAGAATAAAAACAGGGTCATGAAGAAAGTATCACATAGCAAAACAGTAAGAAGAATCATCATAACAATAAAGAGCAGGTTGGAGTGGTGAAACATTTCCAATGGATACAACTGAGCTAGCTTGATGCAAATATTATTGTCAATGATTTAAAGTTATAATGGTAGAGAGTAAATTCATGGCTTATTAACGGATTGAGCTATCACATTTTTATCTTATTGTGACACATTACATCATAAATAAAGAATAAAAACAGGGTCATGAAGAAAGTATCACACAGCAAAACAGTAAGAAGAATCATCATAACAATAAAGAGCAGGTTGGAGTGGTGAAACATTTCTGGTCAGTGAAAACTGACACTCAAGTAAGTTTTTTACATTGTCCCTGTCGGTATTCATTATTTGCCTTGTTTTCTTTTCTAAAAGTCAATTTGCCGCCTCCAGCCCTAAATAAGAAACTACAGAAACTGTTTTAAAGGATACTGCATAATTTTAAAAAGAGCCATTACGATCAAGAGGAAGAATGGGGAAGAAATAAGAAGCAGACCATTTCAGAAAATAAGACAACATGCAATCCAGTGTGAATTTTCCAAAATTGAAAATGCTCTCCTGAAGCCTTGGAACGCAGTAAAGGAAAATACAACTTCACAAATAAGCAAGAAAACAGAGAAAATCTTCCTTATGTTCCATCAAATATTTGACAAAGATGTTGGATTATGCAAATTGAATAAAAGAGTGTCTGGCTCCTGATAGTGGAGGTGGATGGGACCACAGAAATGATTTGTTTATCCAGCATAGTAAGTTAAAATAATTAAAATTTGACTATATGCATATTTTAGAAAGGTCATGCAGATATTCAGATTGCCACAGGCCCCACTGCTCCAGATAGCTTCTTCATGTAATTGTTACCCTTCTCACCACTTGAGATTGAGACTCTTCTTAGACGTTCTTACCAAATGTGATAGGGCAGAATGAAGCTGGTAGGGACTGACAGACCATCTCAACTGCACCAGTTAAGGCTGATACAAAAGATACTAAGAAAGCTAACAAGATGTGTTTTAAGATTCCCATTAAGTAAATCAGGAGAAACCCTTCATGGTGGAATTTGAGCTGCTCAGGCACCCAACCACCTTTTGTTGTTTGGCACAACTATGAGATTAAAAATTAGATGTACATTATAGCTAAGTGAACCTTGGCCTAAAAGAATAGTGATTGACTGGTTATCAATAATTCATAAATTGGCTTCACTATGGGTCCCTGTTGCTGGGGAATATGAGAAATATTCAGTTTTACAACTTTCTGCTTGATAAGCGCCACAATACCCAAACACACACACACACACACACACACACACACACACACACACACAGAGGCTTTTCATTCACGTTCATCAAGAATTCACACATACTCTTTAAGGATTCTGGAATTTTAAGATAGCATTCACTTAACCATTCCTTCAAAAACAGGTAACTTTCTGAGAATACATGCTATCTTAATATCAGCTCTAGTGTTAATTTAGATTGAAGAGCAAAAATCACATATATGTACTCAATAATTATGGAGTTTTTAGACCATGTAAAACTAAGAGCACTGAGAAATCTATTTAATGCATGTCATCTCTTTTCCAGTGTGGATTCTCACCATGAATCAGTGTATTTGGCACTAATTTGGCATATGGAAAATCTTACCAATTCAGTATATTCTATAAACTGAAAAACCAGGAAAGACAAATACTGTGTGATCCACTTACTTGTATATATGGAATTTAAAAACGTCAAACACATAGGAATAGAAAATAGAATGGTGGGTACCAGAGGATGAGGAAGAGGATGGATGGGGAAAGGGGAGATGTTTGTGCCAAAAGGCACAAAGTATCAGCTAGACAGTAGGAATAATCTTAAGTGATCTATTGCACAGAATGATGACTATCGCTAATAATAATTCATAATATATAAATATGTACAATGATTATTGGTCAATTAAAAAACATAAAACCAGAAAAGACTTATCAACGTTATGTAACACCAAGCAAATGTGAAATCAACACCTTTTAAAAGTGCAATTACTATACTGATTGAACAGACACTTTTAGGCTGGATATTCATCGTAAATGTTTATATCAGATTCTGAGTCCGATTTAAAGGAGAAAGCACCAATGAAGTTAATTTTCAAGAATATGGTCAAAAAGAAGAGGTTAGCAACCCTTGAATAATTACTGTCAAGTACAAACACAGTGAATTACCTCATATTCCTGGGAAAACTTCAAGTTGTCATTTGCTTTCAATCTTTCAATGTGATCTGCAAGTTCCAAGATGGGTATTGGAGGGTGGCTAGCCATACCTATTGAAAAAGGAGAGAAGAAACACATCTGAAAACAAATGAAAATGATGCTTACTATTCCAAAGTACAGAGAATACTATAGTTAGAAATGGCCTGAAAATATGTGAGCAGTAAGGATGTTTTAGGTGAGGAAGCAGGCAAATAGTCTGGTTACTCAAAGCAGGACATGCTCTGAAATTATGGATTTTGTAGCCAAATGAAAAGTCACCAAGCATAATCCCCAAACTAACACTCCTAGTGTAAAAGAAAGCGTTATTGTGCTATGAATCAATGAGGTTAGCTAGCGGAGAAAACTGAGTCAGGCTTGATGTCAACTTCTGCTTTGAGTAATGACTGTTATGTCATTTCAAACTCCTTCTCCTGCACTGTGTGAAATGGAAATTGTGTGGAATTAAATGGTGTAAAGTGAACTAAGAAAACAGACACTGAGAAAAGCCTGAAAGAGAAAGAATAGCAGCTTGATAGAAAACGTAAAGTGACTTATGCATAATCAAGGAAAACTAACTTGAAGAATGAAGGTTACCAGGGTAACCGGAATCATCTGAACCTGCAAAGGAAATGGTGGTGTAAATAAAATAAAATTGAACAAATTTTGTTAAAAAAATGAAATGGATAGCCTGATAGACTTTTAAAAAGGATTAATAAAATGCTGCAAGATTTTTCAGGATTTACTACACAATGTGACTAGATTAAAATCGCTTTAGTAATTCACAATCCTATAGGTGACTGACACTCACATGCAAACATGGACACAAAGAATGACATGCACCACAGCTCATTGACAATAATCACTGACAGCACAATCAGACACCAAACTGAGCTTCAAAAATGTTTCCACTAGTAGCAGATTGTAGAGATTGGGGTTGCAGCCTTCTCCTAGACATTTATAAATGGCCACACTGAAAACTTTGTGGTACTTTGCTCTAGATCCCCATTATTCAACCCCCAGAAAACCTACAATCTACTTCAGGTGTAAACATCTTTGTCTACTAATGGGAAATGAATTCAGGAAAGTGAGAAAATGGTGAAAAGGAGGGAAACAAGGTACAAAAAGAAAACAAGCAGAGACAGGGGGCTGACACATCTTAGTTCAGTCTGCCAGCTGAAGATAACATTAATTTTATAGATTCCATTAAAAATAATCACTTAATTTTGGTGATTCCTTTCCTTATCTCTTTCTGATTTTTCCCTTTTCATATGATTTGCATTTTATCTTTTTCTGATTAATATTGCAAGAGTATCATGAGAGAGCATTGCTGACTCATCTTTTACACAAAAATTCCAGCTGGCTAGAAAAACCTGAACTAACCTGCCCCCAGGAAAGTCTCTGAAGCAGAAAGAGGAGGAGGAGGAGGAGCTCAAACTGGAAGCCACATTGACATCCTGCCATCACTGTGACTCTGGAGGGTGTTAAGCTGTAGAATGATGACCATCAAGTCAACATGACATGTGATTACTTTATGGGCATTTTAGAAACTGTGCCATTATTGAAAGTCACCAGAAAAGTTCCTTTATCTCAAATGCCAAATTATAATGGTTCTGGTAAGTTAAGTGAAAAATTACTTTGCTTCTACAAGCCTATACGTTAGCGCAGGGCTGCGAACTGTGGTGGTTTAATTTTCATGGCTATGAAGGTCTGTTTCCAGTCAGCTAAAATCTTAGTGAAGATCCAATAGAAATGAGTTGCTTGGAAATGGAAACTCTTTGTTGGTGATGTAATTACACATTTGGACCAACATTTTGGAGCCCTTTCTGAAACTTAGCGCAGGGCTGCAAACTGTGGTGGTTTAATTTTCATGGCTATGAAGGTCTATTTCCAGTCAGCTAAAATCTTAGTGAAGATCCAATAGAAATGAGTTGCTTGGAAATAGAAACTCTTTGTTGGTGATGTAATTACACATTTGGACCAACATTTTGGAGCCCTTTCTGAAACTTTTCTGAATAGATGGTAAAATTGAACTGATTTACATTCTATGGAGGGAGTGGGTGGGTGGGTGTCAGTGATCTGATAATTAAGCCTTCTCCAGATGAGGCACCCCCAATGGAAAGAATGGAAATGCAAAGGCACAAGAGACTCTAGGATTATTTGGAAATGGAAATGGACTGATATGGACATCATTACAGTGCTTTAACAGAGAAAATAATAGAGACAAAGATGTTTAGACCTTTTCGAGCGAATCGTGGGAGAGAGTTATTATCATATATGGACTGAGTGGTGGTTTGGCTAGAGAGGGAGGACACAGAGCCAATCAGAGAGGCGTAGGGGACTGAATTACTGCTCAAAGCTGCAAAAAGTAAAGCCAGTTGGAGATGGGGAGAAGTATTAGTACAACAGCAGTAAAAGACCATAATAATCAACCTCAGCTGAGATCAACATATTCACTTTTGGCATGCACTGGCACATGGTCTGGAAGTATTACTCTGAAAGCTGATTACAGAGAAACCCAAGCAAGCCTGTACTGACTCATTACATTCTAAATCAGAAAAACAATGTATGTATGTATATAAATATAACATGCAAAGATATCATAGCAGTAAAGAATCATCACTTAAGAATTGTCAGTATGTACCATATTGCACCGAAATTTGTAGGACAAGTAAAAATGGCAGCATAGATGTCATACAGAAAAGGGAGAACTCGTAGGAATCTAATAGCATAGAGGAAGGGATCCAGGCCTAGAATACTAGACATAAGTTCTCCTTCGGGTTCTGACATCTACAATAGGGACAAATCACTTGTTATCAAGCACTTCAGTTTCTTTATCTGTGCAATAAAAGTGCACAACTAGATAAATTCTGGAGTCACTTTTTCATAACTCTCATTTCTACCACATATAGATAGTACTTCTGGGCACAGGAGGGACTCTTGAATATAGCTCATATGCTAGGGTTCTAAAAGTTACTGCACCTTTGAGGGGTAGAGAGTATTTCATTTTTACAAGATTGAAAACTATTATGCAATTGAACTGTCTAGTTTTTGAATTATATGTTTCATGCTTTTTTGTTTAGCTAGTTAAAAAGTAGATATAATAAATTATGGTACATCGTGTATGTGAAAAGTCTGTCAACATAACAATTATGTTGACTAAACCTGGGATAAAACTCCTCTAACCTGAAACTCTTTAGCTCATATCAGGAGATAATCACAAAGAATCTACTTCAAAATCCTGTTTAAAAATTCCCCAGAAATGTCTCCAGTGCCCGAAGTTGAAAATTTTTCTATAATATAACCAAGTATGTTAGATTCTGAATGAAAGAGTAGATACTAACAAAACTATGAAGTTGACCTTATGGTGGTATCTTTTCAATCTTTTGTCCGGCAACCTGGGCATTGCTCACAGCCTAAAAACCAAGGTTTTTATTAGACCATTGTTTTCACATTTGAATCATTTGAAATGCTTTAAGATTTCTTTTTTTGCAAGCTGTATGCCAGACCAATTAATTCAGAATTTCTGGGTGTGAGAGCCAGGCTGATGTTTTTAAAATTCCCCAGCAATGGCTCTTACTCCTATGGGAATACATGATGGGGGCCTGTAACTCCATTTATTACTTTTTTTTTTGCCCCACTCAAAAACCATATCAGAATTTATAAGAATGAGATGAGTTTTCTTCTGGTGATAGCCTTGAATCCCTCCGACTCCCCATTAGTTAGCTTTAGTTCTTTAGTTATTATTAGCAGCAAAATATTTGAAGCACAGATAACAACTGATGAGAACGTGCCAGTGTCATAACCTCGTGAATTCAAAGCTACAAATGTACAATGTAAATAAATGCATTTTAATGACACACATTGAATCTGGGCAGAGTTTTCATTTTGAAACTATGCTCTTCACAATATACATTATCAACATGAAGGATGACAGATGCAGTCATTGAAATCTGCCTTAGGTTGTAGAAAAAACATGATGGCTACTTTCAAAAGGATACATATTTGTGATAGTAATGTCATGATGGCTTCCTTATAAAAAGTTAAACTTTAAAATCATGACATTTGAGGCTGAGAGGAACCTTAGAGATCACTTAGTCCAGAATTTTTATTTTATATAAGAGGATTCTAAAGCTCAGAAAAGCTAAATGACTAGTATATGTTAGCTCAGATAGTAAATAAAAGAATCTTAACATGCCACTTGGGTATCTTTCTACCGTACTATTTCTAGAATGGCAGTTATGGTCTTCTGAAGCAGGGCAAAGTCCCCAGTGGCTGAAGGGGTCAGGCAGGTAAGGTGAACGGTGAGATGACTAGGTATTACATAGCAGACACTTTTACAAAGCAATGCTCTCATCCCCATTTCCTCAAAATAAGCAGACTTTAGGGCTGTCTTTTGTTTCTCTACTTTCCATCGAGGCTCAGGAAAGAGAAATGTTTGCCAATTATATGAAAAATAACAATAAGCATGAAATAAATAGCATCTAACACTTAGCCTCAATGTCAGAGTCATTTTTAGTGCTGAGGTAGACGTGGGGAATTTTTGAGGGGGGAGAAACTATTCAGCACCAGCACTTGCTCTGCCAGGTAGAAATGCAGGGCCAACAAGGTCAGATTTTTCAGGTTTCAATGGCAACTAAAATTCGAGATTATTCTATGAGGTTTCCCTTTCAATGTTGACCCCAAATTTGGTTGAGACCCAGTGGGCAAAGGTAAGACCTTTGCAGGTCATATTTGGCCAATTAGGTGATGACCTCTGTTTTAAAAGAACAAAATCCTCCTTTTGTATGTGTGTGAATTAAAACCAAAGAATGCTGAGAGTGACAGACTGCATGCTTATGTCCACAAGGCGACAGGCTAGACAGCGAGCTTTCTGCTGGGATGTAAAGATGTATATTTCTTATGTGGTTTCTCCTTCGTGGGTTCATCTAATTTTCCCTCCCCCCAACCCAACCCCCATTAATTTTACCAATTAGGAAACAAAGCTTCGAGGTGTTAAAGAATTTGATCGAGGTCATCCTTATCAGCAAAACTATGTCTACACAGAAGATTTGATCCCAGACTTTGTCACTTCTCAGTCAGGGCCCTTTCTCATTGTGCCATGCTGTCTCTCAAATCATTTAAGGCCCTTGAAGAGTGGTGACATGTACCTGAAGCTGGGCCTGTAAGACTGTCTGGGCTATCGATGCAGCAACACAGGTCCATAAACTATCCTCAGTTTGGCCAAATGTGTTAATGTAATAACTTCATTTAGAGTGTGTCTGTATCGATGGTGGGGAAGAAATGAAGGGCATTCATTCTTGCCACAACATTATAAGTTTCCACAACAACATGAACGAAAGGTATAAATTCAAAGAGTTAAAAACTGTACTGCTATTTGGCAGATTAAAAAAAAAAAAATCTAATTTAGAGTGTTTTTGTTTTTCAAATGTTCTGCTCTATTTTACTGTAAGAGTATACTTCAAATGTCTTTATTATCCATAGAGAAACGTTTATCAAATACCTGCTTTATTTTCATACATTTTTAAACCTTGCATTAAATGCCAATAGGCACTTTATAATTATAACTATTTCACTAAGAAGAGCTTTTGAGGTTACTAATAATGGTGATACATCCTTCAGATGATTTTTTTTCGTCACTATATATGTGTGTTTTAATGACTCGATATTACTCTCTTCATGGTTTTCCTTTCCAACAAATTGTTATAAAGGCTGGAGAACAGTTTATGGTCCAAGAACAGGGGGAGAAGCTCGTTTGTTGATCAAATCAATGACCTTTAGCCTTGTCCAAAGTGTACTTAATTGAATTAACAGTCAGGAACAGAAACTTAGTTTATTAAATATCTGTCACATTTTAATATAATTTACGAACTGTTTAGAATACCCTGAATGACATACATATTCTATTGTTTACAACTTGTCTCACAAACTAATAATAAAGATAAAAGAGAAATTGATTTGTAAGATGTCCATTCTTGGTAAAACAATAATGACAATTTGACTCTATCTAAAACTAGGATCATCATTAAGTGAAAAATTCTCCAAGAACGTTTTCTCAGGTAAGCACTGAATGGCATAATTAAAATTCATCTTTTTACGTAGGATTTCTCAAAAGGCAGAATTTGTACAAACCATGTTCCTTTGTATCAGAAATTTACCACTTAGATTCAATGCATCAGGGATTTCAAAATATAAAATATAAAGAACACATCTGGTATTCTTAACCTAGGTCATATGCCTAAATTTCTTAAAGTATAAAATATAAAGGTAAGAAAAAATATCTATAAAAATGGATCAGCTTCAATCTGATTAATTGTACTAGTGTATCAGAAGAGATGCCTCAAGAGCTTTCAAAGCCCATTCAATTGCTGTGCACGCAGTTCTGCTGCTGCTACCACTATTTCTGATACGTTAACTTTTTACGAGTTTGTTTTTGTTTTTCACAGCCCATCAATCACCTACCATCCATGTATGCTTTAGGGAAAAACATATTAAGGTCATCCATGAAATGAAAATGAGGCCTTTATGTTATAACATCTGATCACCAATTTTTAAGTCTCTTTTCCTAAAACATGCAAGCACAACACTGTAGTTTTGTGTTTGTTTGAAGGTCTTTTTTGGCAGGAGGGTGTTGTGAACAGGAGAAGCATATAGTATAAGACTGAATATGCAGGCACAGAGAAAAGGCAATGACTGGTCATCTTCTCTTACACCTTTCTTTGTATTGGAAAGAAGATGTATTTCTCTAAGATGCTGAACTTCTACTATTTGCTTTGTTGGGAAAAAGAAATATGAACACATACCAGTTATTTTTATTTATTTATTTATATTTTCTTATATATCCCCCTCCGTTGACAATATTGTATTTATCTTAGTTATTTTGTCCAATTCTAGAGGCCATGGGCCAGAGGGGTCAAACTGTCAGTAGAGGATTTTTACAATGTTTCAAAAAATCTGTTATTGACAGTCTTTATTAAAATGGTAAATGTGCCTACTCTAGGACCCTGCTATCCCATTTTCAGGTGTCTAACATGCAGATACAGCAGCGATGGCATGAAAAGATCTGGGCTCGAAACCACTCATTACAGTATTATCTGCAATGGCAAAACATGGGTAATAACTTAGCTTCCATTAGTAGGAAATGAGTCCATTAAGAAAAAAATATCTGAAAAAATACATAAAAAGCAACATACTGGTCTCAAATATATAAATAACAAAAAATTGAATCAAAAATAAAAACAGGGAATGCATCAATACATTTTGACCAGAACAACATCAATACTGCAAACTGTTAAAAAGACGACAAAACCCAATACACTTGGAAAAAGGTCTATTTTTATAAAGTTAAATGTTAAAAGAGCAAATTGTATGTATATGCATCTATGTATCTACCTGCTGTATATTTTATTATTTAAAGAACAATATATACAAATAAAAAAGTCTGGAAGGATATGCGTGAAACTGTATTTCTGAAGGTAAAAAGTGCAAAAGTGGTAGGAAATTTTTTGGTTTGTATTTTAAACATGTCAGATAAAAGATTAAGAAGTGATGTGATGAAGAGCAATTTTTCTTTTCTGAATGTGCTTTTTAATGCCCTTTTCCCAACTTATAATTATGAAGATCTTTAAGCATATGAAAAATTTAAGAACATATAGTCAACCCTATGGTTCAAAAATATATAGTTCAAAAATTTGAACACCTATATAGCCACAACCTATGTACAACAATTGTTAAGAACTGATTTTCTAGTATCCAAAATTTTCTCAATAAACGTGTTGTTTTTATAATTAAGAACAAAACACATTAAGATTGGGGGTAGGAGGTGGTGGCTAAAATAAGCTGGAAATTTTTCAAAAAAGAAAACAAAGGAAAAACTTTTCTTTCAACCCAGGTTAACAGACGCAGTTCACCTTTGTTTGCTGTGTAACACATCTACCGATCTATCCTAACACATGCCCAATTACTGCTGTCTGCAAAGACATATGAGGCTTAATAGAGGTTTCTTTTAAAAGTATTTTTTATAAGTAAATATTTTCTTCCCTTCCTCCACAGATCTGAAAGATTTGTAAAACTTGATCAGCAGTTAATAATTCTAGAGAATTCCTCTACTACATTCTCCCCCTCTACCTTACTCATTATGTCCATTTTATTCTCTTATCTATTTGAGGAAATAAATCTAACCTTAGCTAAATGAGACCCTCTTACATCCTGAGGCCTCCATTAAATAAATTCATTTAATTTTATGAAGTTATTGGTGATACCCGCAATGCCACTTCAATTGCCTGTTCCACACTAGTTCTCATTAACCCCGTACACCAATAAGTGATGACTTATTGTTGTAAACCATTATTCTCTTAAGAAATTAGGTAGCTCAGTTCCCTCAAATACAACTTGACTGTATGCTGCCATTTGAACTTTAATAAGACATGTACACCTTTACAAAAAAAAACCCCTACAAGCAGAGATTCCTGCTTTTGATTATAAAAGTGCCAGCCTCCCTGACCTGTTCAGATGCTTGAGTACCTGGTATCACTAGCAGAGTGACTCGGTTCTTGTCCAAAAGTGTGAAAATGTAATAAAGCAGTATTCCTTTCCTAACCGATCAACCTCACAAAAATGGTTATACTGAAAACAACAGGTTTCCCTGTCTTTTCTTTGTGCCTTAGCTGAGCAAAAGTGGATGGAATTCTGATTTTTTCCTAACCAAGGTGTATGATACTGTACTGAAGGGCATAATTCTTTGATGTACTTAAACTGTCAGAACACTGTATTTATATGAAATTTGGAATGTCAGGCAGAATTAACAAAACTCTGACTCTGTAAATCAAGATTCTCCAACAAGAATATAAAAAACTTAAATGTAAATGGATCTTTCATTCACAAGATGATTTTTTTTTAAGGAAACTAGAATTTATAGAATCAGTGAACTAAGTAATGTGCTTTCTCTACCTTCTGAAAGGCCTACTGAATTTCAAATGATAATGTTTGTTTGGTATTTTATCATTCTCAATAGACCCATAAGAAGTGGAAATCTATTTACTTCTATGAAGAAGTTCTGTGCTGAGCACTGGTTATATATATCACGGGTTTCTTATTTCATTGCAAGTCATTGTATTTTTGAAATGAAGATATGGATTATTAATTGCCTACTTATGCATGTCATTAATATTCTAAAATGTTATAATGTTTGGGGATAAGTAATTATACATTCATAGGTATGATATATATAAAAGCATATTTCAGATAGTGAAATGTAAAGGACTTAAAATTCAAAAATTAAGTAGAGTCATAGCGCCTGCCTTGTGACAACTAATAAAGGATCATTTTATTTTATTACCCAGAAAAACCCTTGATTCTTTGTAAATTAGAGGAGAAGAAAAAACACAAAAAGGTTACTTGGTTAACAATCCCACCTTCTGCTCTCATCCTATTGGCAAGTCATTCAGGTAATTCACAGCCACTGGTTGCAATTCACACTGGCTGAAGCCAATGGTTCTCTATGAATTTCACATTCATATCTGAGTCTATCTCCCTTGTAAACTAGTCAAATTTCCAGGAGAGCAGGCCACAGACTAGAGCTTGGGAGGCAAACAGACTTTTGACAAATAAAGCTTAGGTGGATTGCTTACCTGAGCTAAAGGGCACAACACAATCTTCCTGGGGGGTGGGGAGGGGGATGTGCCAGGATCTTAGGACAATTGTTCTTGTCCTATTCTCTCTTCTACTACATCTCCTCTCTCCTTCTTTACTCATTTTGCCCTCTTTATTCCATTATCCATTTGAAATGATAAGTCTAACTTTAGTTAAATGATACCTTCTTATACACTCTGTTCCCCATTTTAATCGTGTGAAGTCACTGGTGATACAAGTGATGTCACTTTAATTGTCCCTTTCCAGTGTCTTATATGAATCTAACAGATTCTCTCTATAAATGCATCTAATATTCCCACATACATTATTAAGTTCTTACTAGAATCCTTGGGTTTGGATATATCTGCAGAATTACCCACAAAAGTGAGAAGCACGTGAAGATGGGTCTCTTGCTTGTAGCCACCAGCACCCAGCTAACAAGCTTCTCTACACAGCTCCCACTGATGCTCTGCATATACACCTGGAAACAGCCTGTGTTGGTGCTGGAGGACGTAAGGGGTGGCACTGCCATTGGCTTTCTTCTTTTGGGGCTGCCTTTGCCTTTCCACTCATCCTTACACTGGGCTTCTCTCTGTGCTGAAGACCAAGCTGGCTCCAGCACACATCGTTCTTTACAGAGAAGCAGAGACAGTGCAGAGCAGCGAGGAACTGAGAAACCAGATCGTTTTCTCTATTTCCACAATGCGTTGTTCTTGTAAAGTATGATGAGCTAAGACATGCAAGGAATGACGTAGGAGATCATTTCTTTGTTTCTTGGGTCCTCTATACATACATTGGGTTAGCTGAATTTAAAACTACAGGAATTCCTGGGTCCGTTATTAAGAAGTTGCCTATACCCTGAGGTAGTCAGTATAAACCCACTTCAAAAAGTGCTGAACTAAGATGATTTACTACAGTAACTTCATTCATATCAAGTTGCTTTACTGAAGCACCAACAGGGTGACTCCTGGGACTATAGTGATCCTGGAGGACAACACGAATTTGTTCAATCATCATGCACATGTTCCCAGCCTACATTTACCTGCCCACTGTTTGTTAATGCACACATAAGATTTCTGGCTACGTGAACATTTCCTCCCACCTTTTATGCTGATGAAAATATACCTTTGCTTTTTCAAAAACCATATTTTAAAAAAGTACAACCTCATCTGGGTTAGATTTTTTATGTCTTTTTTTTTTTTTTTTTTTTTTTCCTTTTGCGGCAACGGATC
>NW_007738348.1:7053-9177 GCF_000696425.1 Galeopterus variegatus | reverse complement strand
GCGCCGCCGCGCTTCCCAAGCGGCGCACTATCCAGTGCGCCACCGGGCCGGCCCGGGGTTAGATTTTTTAAAAAACACATTTATAATGATGGTACAGCCACTTTGAAAAGGCTAAAAAATTCTTTCAAAGGAAAAGTTACTAGTTACCATGATACATCTACATGTAAAATAGAAAATATGCTAAGCATAATCAATCATGTATTTCTAATTTAAAGCAATTCACTGTGAATGCATAGTTTAATAAATCTGTGGTGTATCATACTGTGAGAACACCCATTTGACACAAAAGAAACCTGCCAGCAATTTGGGGCACAATACTACAATGAAATATTAATCCCAAAGTCTTCTTAGATTAGCTCTTTGTTTATTCAGATAAGGTATTAAGACAGTGCCACTCGGTTTTATATTTTTAGCTCCCTCTTCCATTTATTATTTCCTGTTCATTTGGTATAAACAAGCTTTAGTTAATAGAAAGAAAAATAGATCTAGGCATTAATTAACAACATTGTACAAAATGGCCCTCAGCAAGAGTAGAATTTTTCCTCTGTTGAAGCACGCAATGTTCTTTATTTATAAAAAAACAAGCATATATTTTGTATCCTTAGTCACTTTACATGTCTCCCTACTAAGAAACCTGAATGATCGGTGAGATTTAACATAGGAAGTATTCTAAAAGATATAAAATTTCGCCTCATTTTTCCTTCCTTCGATCTTTTCCTCCCTTCTTTCTTTGTACCCTCCCTCCCTCTTTCTTTCTGAGCACCATAAACTGAAATAAATAGGAAAATACAAAAGAAATCTATGCTTTCCCAATGGGATGAAAGATGTATATGTTTATCTGCTCATTCATGCATTCACTTTATAAAATGAGAATCTGAATTCTTTCCTGACTGGTGTCACTAAAAATAATAAACTGTGTCAAGCCCATAAAAGGGGGAGATATTCTTACGAAGACTATAGTTCCTCCAAAATTTGAAGAAGAATTACATTTCTCTTCCTCACCCCACTTCAGATTTGCACAAAGAGCTCAATTTCCTTTCAGACTTAGCTTGGGCGAGTCTCAACGATATTAAAATAAAAAAGGAGGATGAACAAAACGGTTCAAAACAAGGTGATATATCCAACTCTCAAGATAATATCCACTGGGCTATGACACTTTCTGAGGAGAGTGTCCTATGGCTAAGATGTGCTGTGTCGCTTACCCGGAGTTTGAAAATTAAGGCGCCTCAGTTCTACTGGGTCTGTTGGGTGGTGTGAAGGGACCTCCTTACTGTTCGGTATGCTGCTCTTTCTAGAGTCGGATTCTGCCCTCTTCCTACAGAAAGAAAATAAAGATTTAAGAATAAAACAACAAAAACAATTGAAACATAAAAAAGCAGAGAGTTGTACCCCCACTCCCCCCCAGCCCCATCCCAAGTTTTCATTTTTTACAACTCATTAACTGGCGCTTTGAGATCTTGTTCAGGTTTCTTCTCTTGGCCTACAGTGTTTCCTCAGGTCTAAAATTTTTGTTTACGGGAATGATCTTAAAGTTCTCCTTTAGCTCTAGAATTAAATAATTCAGTAACTCTGGCTTTAGGCTTTAAGGGGGTGTTGGTGAGATATGCTCGGACCCTTGTCTAGCAATGCTCTTTTATCTACCAGTTCTGTCTGTAAGGAACAAGACAGAATAGCCCTAGATGCCAATACTGAGATTGTGGTTACCATAGAGAAACTACCTGGCCTCAAGCCGAACAGCCAAATCTGCCCCCCCTTCCCCATTCTAAGTACATATAACTGGTAGCTACAAAGTGGAGATGAATTAGCTTTTCACATAAGTCAGGTAATTACAGCAAGCATATTTCTAAGATGCCAAGTTATCCTTACATGTAGAAGAATTAGGACCATATAAGATCAATATCCCCTATTACAAATAAAAAAAAAAAAGTGTTGACTGTTCCCAGTGTTAAGCTATCTGTGATTAATATTCTGTTAATGAAAGTCAAGTCAATCACCAAAAGATCAGAGAAAAGTAATTTCACCTAGTGGATAGGCCAACTCTCCTGACGATCATTCAAGATACCACTAACAGTGCCTTGTTAGAAATGTGATTCTTCACACAATTCATTTTATCTTTACTTTAAA
>NW_007738348.1:5190-6511 GCF_000696425.1 Galeopterus variegatus | reverse complement strand
GTGCCTTGTTAGAAATGTGATTCTTCACACAATTCATTTTATCTTTACTTTAAAAGCTATCCACTAGCTTTATTAAATACCTCTCTTTAAGCTTTCATAATGTAACCTTAACAAATTTCTAAGCTAGAAATGTCAGATTTGTTGGTAAGATTTATCAATTTTTTTCCAAACACAAATAAGCACAGATTGGTAACTATTTTCTTCCAGCTTGAGTTAAAAAACCCACTAATAAAAGTCTTGTTCAGACTTTTTATATACAGATACTGATTCAGGAAACTCCATGCTAGAGGCATAATCCAAGCATGTCACCTTCACTCAAAGCAAAGACATTCTTATTAGAGAAAAGAGTGCTGCAATGTGTTGAGGAACTCCCCCTTTCTCTTTTCCATGTGACAGGGGCACAGCTCATTGCTGTTGCTGTGGAAATGGGCTCTCATTCGATGCCACCCAAATCATTTTATGGTTAGCCAGAGGACTCCTGTTAAATATTCTTTCCTCCCATTTCTGCTCATCTGTATAAAATAAAACTAACCAGGGGATGAAGGGAAGATTGATGCAAAGGGGAGGTGCACTCGATTTACTCAAGTGTGATGCCTTCAGCAAAACGTCTGCAATGGAATAAATTTTCTAGGGTGAGTCACATCCTGTGTCTCAGTACCTTGGACTGACCTGTCTCAGGATTTCCTTTTTCTACCTAAAGGTGTCAGGTACAGCCTTAGTACAGAATGTACTACCAAGCCATACTACCCATCTGAGGTGAGCATTGATTTCGAGATGTGTCAAAGGTACTGGCAGCCCCAGTTATATGGAGTAGCAAATGAGAAGGAAAGAGAAAGCAGGGTTCAGAAGACCATCTGAAAGAAGAACATGATGGCCAGTTTCAGAGTAGACAATGCCACTGTATTCATGCTATGGGGATTTGCCTCACGACGCTGAGAGATTCACTTTAGCACTGAAGATGCAAAATCAAGATGGGTTAATGAAATGTCACTGAGTGCAGCTAGCCAATCAATCTGTGAGACATCTGGCTGGTACTGTCATTTCAAATAATACCAGTGGCCCTTCTCAGATTTTGGTCTTTTCACATAATTTGGCACAGATGCATTTCTTTACTGATGTGCCAGACTGATGTCTAAAACCTACATTATTCTCCCCAGAGTGGCTCTACTTTAATTCTTGCAAGATTATGGAAACCAGAGTTAGAAGTATCTGGGCAAGAAAACTACTTCACGCTTGCAGGTATTGTGGAACAACTTCCTAATCTTCTTTTTCCCTAAAGTCAGGCTGAGTGACACTTAGTAGGAGGGATAAAAAAGAATAT
>NW_007738348.1:0-4341 GCF_000696425.1 Galeopterus variegatus | reverse complement strand
ATCTTCTTTTTCCCTAAAGTCAGGCTGAGTGACACTTAGTAGGAGGGATAAAAAAGAATATTCTCTAAAGAAATGTTGCCGATTGCTGTAATATTAGGAAAGTCAGAAATCACATCTTTTTTGCCAAGAAATGAGGCTCAGAAAACCCAGAGAATGAGATTAAAATTACTATTCATAATTGTGATGGAACCGGGAGGACCCATTCTGACATTTAATAACCAACTTCTCCCTCACTATCTGTTCTAACTAAATGACCCAGAACACCGTGGACTCCCAAATTCCTGGCCAGATAGAAAACCGGTTGTTTAAATTTGTTTTGCTTAGTTTTGTTTTGATGATCACTATGTGGATAACTCTGGCTGCCTACATTCTTATCATGTTATTTTTAAACACTTATGTGCTAGAATGGTTGTTTCTAACACAGAAGGGATTTCTAAGAAAGATTTGGAGGATGAAAAGTTTGGTCATCATTGGAGTAATGGTAAAGAGCTTTGAAAAACTGAATTTACTATCGTAATATATTAAAATACATATAATGGTCTAAATCAGGCCAAAATAAACATAAGAAGTAACAGTTTTCTTAACTTTTCAGAGATCTCATCATTCTGGTTTTCAATTAGAACAATACAAAGAATTGTGATTAGAAACAGATTCTGAATTTTGCCTTGCTATTTGTTTTCTCTGTTAAGATTATAAAACCCAAGTGCAGGTTTATTTCTCCTGGTAAGAAGAACATACGATGCGCAGAAGATATGTGGGTGAAAAGGAAATGGAAGATCACATGACATCTCTGATCTGGCAGCAACTGCTAATAGTATAAAAACGCGGTTGTCTGGGATGTGGGTAATGTCAACCAAAATGCTACTCCGTGGTCTAAGCGGTGTTTTATTTGCACTTTTACCTGGCTCTCATCTAGGAGAGAAGCAAGAACAAAGAGAGGTTGTGTGGAAGATCATATTTATGGTCTTGGAACAAAGATATTCAGACATAGGGGCATGGGCTTTTGAAAGAATGAAGTACTTATTTGAAATCTCTACTATTAACATTCAAAGAAATCAGTTCAAACACTTCACGATTCTGATACCACTAAGAATGTAACCCCAACTCTGGTGCTGTGTGTCAACAATAAACCTTCTCAATATCTTCGCTTATAAATTAGAGGAGGATTAGAAGATGATGTCTAAGTTTTGGCCCTTTGGGTCCAACTCTCTCATCTTAGAACAAGAAGGCAGTGATTAAGTTGTAAAATGTGGACAGTGTTATAACGGAAGGGAGATCTCTCGAGTATAATAAGGGCGTTCAAAGTGTTTCATCGTTGGCTGAAAAAAAATTTTGCATGTGTTTTTCTGATGGATTAATGCCAAGTAGGGATGTCCACAAAAAGGTTTTACAATTCCTATCACTGAACGTATGGCTTTCTGACCAATGTAAAGTGACTTTGGAGAAAAAAAAGCAGCCGTGGTTCCCAAACTTTAGCTTGTTCATCTAGGAGGGCTTGTTATAAAACAGGCTGCTGGATCAGCACCTAGAATTTCTGAGTCAGTACTTCTGGGGTGTAGCCCAAGAATTTGTTTTCTTTCAAGTTCCCAGGTGATGCTGCTGCTGCTGTTACTCCAGGAACCACTTGTTGAGAACTACTAGAATATGACATGGGGAGGAAGGCAGATGATCTTTGAGATTCTAGTCTTAGTTTAATTTTAATCAGGAATGTATATTTATGTATATAAATAGTTAGAAAGTTAGAAGATTAGTTTGGAGCAATCATTCAGTAATTGAACAGTCTCTTTTAGCTATTATTATTATTATTACTGCTACTATTATTCAAGGCTGGAAGACATAGATAATAATTTTGAATTAGGTATGAGTTTTCACTGAGGCACTGCAATAAATTTGCAAGGTGTGAAAATGTGAGCATTCCTGTATCACGAGGCAATCTCTGATCAAACTCGAAAGCTGATATTCAGTAAAAAACAAACAAAACAAAACAAAAAGGCTTATGGGACACCTAACATTCCTGCCCTATAGACACATTAACACATACAAATGCTCATTTAACCTTGTCCACAGACAAAACTCAGAGACTGTGTTTACTACCTTCTAAATTTGGCTTTAAATAGAAATAATCTACTTTTTTCTCTTACACAGACTAATATTTATTTTCTCAAGAATCATTTTACTATCTAAGTTATTATATACATGTAGGCTTTGTCCATCTTTCACTTGCAAGGTATAATCTTTTATATTTAGCCCCCACCCTCACCTCTGCGACACCTCCAAAGTCTACCAGTATCTTATTTTTTTCCTACTGAGCATTAAAGGGGTTGTTCTCTCTTCCTCACCTGTCAGGTTTACTGCTCCATTTTAATGCAGCAAAAAAGGAAAAAGAAAGGCTAAATGTTAGTTGGCCAATGGTAGCAAGAGTAACCATGACAACCAAGGTTTAAGAAATAGTGTTCACAAGCAAGGACACATAACTGACACACATTAAAAATGACATCATATCAAAATCTTTAAAGGCCTCTAATCACGAAGTAATTGGAAGACATAAGGTTACATCACTGCATAAAGAACGTATGTGTGTGTGTGTTTCGGTTAATGCCACATTCACTTTTATTCATCAACTACAAAATATTGCTACATTTAATCACATCCCAGGAGGTGTTTGATGGTAGAGATATGATTTTTACAAAACATGCCATGAGAAAACTACTACTGTACTCAATGAGAATACATTATTCCATAAAAGAAATTCATTCATTTAAAATAAAAAATGTCTTTAGTTAAGAGGTGCATTATTTCTTTAACAGTACAAAATATCTGCAGATTGCACTGAACTGCACAAAAATTTGCACAATTGAATAATACACCGCAAGGTAATAAAGTGGCAGAAATGATTTCTTAGAACACCTCTTGACAAGTAAGGTGATCATAAATCTTTTTTCCAATAAAGGATTAAATACATTTCCAGTTTTGGAAAATATAATACTCATCATTTTAAATCTACAGAGCATGACCCATCTATATAGCTGGGCTAATCCAGAAAAGCATTTTATTACCAGTCACTGACGTGACAGATATTTTCCTAGTCAAAGAGGTGCTGCTGTCTGTAAACACATCTAGCTCATCCCCAGATAATTCCATGTATGATAATATGTTGATTGTTTAAATGACCATATCATGTTTGCAGAGTGTATAAACTTTTCCCGAAAAGAATTAATCTAAATAATCTTCACTTTGAGGCAAGTTGCAAAGTATTCAGTGAATTTCCAATTACAAAAATAAAGGTACTAAGTCTTTCTTAATGCCAATGAAATATATACCTATGTTGCTGGAGAATCTGGCACTAAGAGATAATCCAGTCCATCTCTATTCAAGAATAAAAAAATCCACATTTAAATTATACAAACACACACATACAAAGTGAATGATTAAAATGATCAAACACAGTAGTTAATTCCTTTTATTCTTAATTTTAATGGGCTTTACCTAGTGTACCAGATTTTTAAAAATCCTACCTATATGAAAGGTCTTCAAAAATTTCACAGAAGGATTTGTAATATCTTTTAATTCAGTTTTTCCACAGACTTTCTGAAGTACCCTCATATGTTTCTAACTTGCTTATTTTTATTAATGATTTTATCAGGGAATCAGTTGTAGGAAGATCTATTCTTTGGAATGAAAGAGAACCTTTCAGTGATTTATCAGCTTTATGTATTAAAAGGCTGCTTGAGGCTGGCCAGTTAGCTCAGTTGGTTAGTGGTGCTGATAACAACAAGGTCCAGGGCTGATCCCTGTACTGGCCAGCTGCCAAAAATTAATAAGAAAAGGTTGCTTGAGTATTGAGATGAGCAAACACATACTTACTGTGTGATCCACTTCCCTCTTCTATAAAAATGTCAGCCTCACTAAACACATGAGTACATACTGGGTGCAGATATCTAAGTTTGAAGGCCTTCACAACTGGTCCATTTAAATTATAGGCCTAGGGTTTTATTACAGCTCTTGCCAGCCAAGATGAAAGTGATAATGATTGACAGAGTAAACAAGGAGAGGGAACTGAGTTTGTTTAATGCTACTTGACTGGTAAAAATTCAATTACTCAATATTGCTCTGTGCCAGGCACTCTACTAGGCACATAGATACAATCAGGAGTAAGACAGAGTCCTTAGTGGGGCAGAGAGTTAAGAAAATGGTCAAATGCAGTAACGCAGTAGCTTCTGTAATAGATAAGTGGAAAGTACTTTACGAGCTTAGAAAAGCGGGTCCCAAGGCAGACTGAACTGGTAGAGAGGAGAGGGGAAGAAGGAGGGACGGAGAATGGCTTGGATTTAGTAGGTAGCG
>NW_007738347.1:42344-44957 GCF_000696425.1 Galeopterus variegatus | reverse complement strand
AAAAAAAAAAGTGCTGAGATTAATGAAAAATAAAATAAAATAAAATGATTATAGGATTTTTTTCTCTTAATACGAAGAATTTCATTGATTGATTTCAAATGTTGATCCAACCTTGTCTTCCCAAGGATAAACCTCACTTGGTCATAATATATTATCCTCTTTTTATCTTGTTAAGTTTCACTTGCTAATATTTGTTTAGGATTTTTTGTGTATATATTCATGGAAAGTATTGGTCTGCTGTTTTTATTAATGTCTTTGTCTGATTTTGGTAGCTGTATAAAAGCTGTATTGGCTTTTAAGCTTTGCTAAGTTGGGTCCACTGTAACCCTTACTCTAGGGATAATTTAGCCTCTCTGCTAAGATGTTTTACTGTTGAGGATTCTATCCAATTCCCTGGCAACAATTGTCATAGTTTAGGTTTCCCAGAAAACAGACTTTAAGATGGAGACTTGCATGCAGATGATTTATTGGGGGAAGTGCTCTTGACAATAATACAATAAGGGAGGGAAGGGAATAAGATTAGACAGAAGAAGAAATTGACCCATTAGGCAGTTGTAACAGAGATTTTATCTGATCCCTCATAAATCTCTGAAACTGAGATGACTCATCAGGAAAGAAACTCAACTGAGGCCATGGGGTTGGACCTTTGAATCACCCCACAGATGAACCACGGGATGTTTGATGTCACCTGAGAGGGGGAGTTATCTTTGCCAAAGCAATTCCTGTAAATTTTCTGTAGGCAATACTTCTACCATTTGAGGGGAATTAGTACCTGTCTTGAAGGGAAAGCTTCTACAAGCAGCAAGTGGAAAAACGATGATGAGACACATTGTAAACATTTTTATTTTCCAGGACTGAAGTCCTGATAAGGTGAGGTTGGGATCCGGTGAATAGAAAGAAGTATTGAACTCACTAGAGGAACACAGACTATACATCTGTTGTGAAGGAGTGAAATTGGAGTGCACGCATCCAGATGCAAATAGATTTTCAGATTTACTGTTGAGAGAATGAGGAGGTTTTCTTTTGCTTTTATTTTTCAGTGAAATAATAAACATGGTTATTGATTGAGAGTGATATGGGAAATGGCGTGCTGGAGGAGAGGAAAGAAGATCTGAGACAGTTGTCTTGGAGAGTGGGAAATACAATTTTCTCCCAAATGTGTGAAGCTGTTTTGAATAGGCAGAGAGTCAGACATAGCCAGGGTTGGGATTTTTCAGGTACATGCAATAAGGAGACAAAAGAGAGTGATTATGGTGAGTGAGCATCACTATGAGCTATGAATTCTAATTTATTCCTCGCCATAGAAAAAAGATAAAAAATTCATTTTTAAGCTAGCACAATGCTGATCCCTAAACCCAATTAAGATAGCACCAATTTTTTTTTAATTAGCCATCTCACACATTAATGCATGTTTACATACTTTGATAAGAGAATACAGAAATTTAATCAAACCCATATTCTTGTAGAATCTATTCCAGGAATGGACACATGGTTAATCATCAGGATATCAATCAGTATAATTCATTGCATCGATAAATTAAGGAAAAAAGGCTATATTAGTAAATCAATAGATGCTGAAAAATCTATTTATGGCCTAAATATATCTTCAGTACTTATTATGATTTTCTGACTGAGACTCTACTAGCATGGGAATCTTAACAAGTAGCCTTGACTTGGTTAGCAACATGTTATCTCCATCCTATTTGCTCTTTAAAAAGTTGTATCTGATCAATTTCCATATCCATAAAATGAAGATGATAATAATGAATGGAGACAATCATGCCTAAATTGTGTTGTTATGACTTGAATGATGTAACTCATTAAAAAATACTGTAAAGAATGAAAGTGTGACATATTATATATTTGATATTATTGAAACAGAATTATTTGTATAAACTAAAACCTCACACTCATCTGTAGTTGCTATTATTATTATTACATATGCAAAATTAATTACTTATATCTGTAATTATCTTGGATTTTTAGGCTCACTACCTGGATTTTACCAATTTAGTGTTACCTAAAAATTATATTACAGTATGAAATTTTATATTAATTGCACTAGCCTGAAGTAGTTTCTCTGTTGAATAAACCCACACATAACTAGAATGTAACACTTAAAATTTTTTACACTGTGGTTAAAACTAAATTTTCAGGTATTATAGATTGTAATGTATAATTTTAACTTAATTATACATTAAGAAGTCTTTGAAATATAAAATTGCCTGGCTTATACTATTTCAATTGTCAGGTTACTTTAGAGCCAGGATTGCAGAGCACATGCTGGACTGCCTGGCATAAGGTCAATCTCATATTGTTTCAGAAAGCTGCAGAAGGGCCGGCCCGGTGGCGCACTGGAGAGTGCCCCGCTTGGGAGTGCGGCGGCGCTCCCGCCGAGGGTTCGGATCCCATGTGGAGACTGGTTCCCGCTCACTGGCTGAGTGCGGTGCGGGTGCAACACCGAGGGTTGCGATCCTGTTGCCGGTCCCTGATACGGGCGCGACACCGAGCGTTGTGACCCCGTTACCGATCAGTAAAAAAGACAAAAAGGAAAAAAAAAAAGAAAGCTGCAGAAAAATGTAGTATGGGAAACTGAACACATAAATTTGTAAG
>NW_007738347.1:40030-41716 GCF_000696425.1 Galeopterus variegatus | reverse complement strand
AAAAAAAAAAGAAAGCTGCAGAAAAATGTAGTATGGGAAACTGAACACATAAATTTGTAAGCTTAAACTCTTATTAATAAGTAACACTTATTTTCAACTTTTAGAAAAATTTCATTAAAATTTTTTATTTTTGGTTCAGTTTTAATTCAAAATTATGTTAATTGATTGCTTAAAAATTTTAAGGTTACTTATTAACGTTGAAAGTGTAATACTTGATTCCTATATATTGGAATATAATAACTGTTAGCAGCTTTCATCTTACGGATGGAGAAACTGAGAGCCAGAGAGGTAAAATGCCCCGAATCATAGAACAAGTTAGTGACAAACCTAGTACTAGAACCTAGTTTTCCTGATTGTCATCGCTTCCCTTTCCATTTTATTTTACACAAATTCTTCTAAATCTGTCATATTTCCTATATGACTGGGCTCAACATGAATCTATTTTATACATATTTAGATTTTATTGGCTGGTGTGTTTATTTGGGGGTAGTCCAGAGAGCTAGGTAAAATAGTTTGAAAATTCAGCTTTCGTAGGCTGTTAGACCCGCTCCTAATTCACATCATTTATGTCTTTGTCCTTACCATGCTCTAGTCCCTTGTTTTGTTTCAGATATACCAGGCCTTATTGATATAAACAGTACCTGGATATAATAATGACCTTGGCTACAGAAATCCCTTAGTGCAGCTTTATGATTATTGAAATAATTAAGTTCCTTCGGAAACAATCATTTGCTGAATTATAGCATTCCGCAAAGTGCTGGATCAAATCACTTCAAATGGATGAGACCTTAAAATTTAGAAGGACCTTCAAGCATAGAAGAATACAAATACAGGAAACATGTCTGTGGAGTTTATTGGGGCCCTCTGAGTTTCCTTATCACGGCATACTTAAAATAAATACTTGGAGTTAGACAGAAATGATACTGCTCTACACAGATTGAACACCTGAGTTGGACAATACTTTACTTACTGTGATTCTAACTAATTCTTAATCATTATATACGTAGAACATAATTTTTTTGACCAAGATTTAAATAGCCCAGTTGGCACCAGTTGTTGAGTCTTCAGGGTCTTTTTAAGGGTTGAGGAGAAAGAAAGATATGGTTTGGCTAGATTTTATAAACATGTTTTGATAACTCACATGAATTATTTTCAAAAAAAGACATTTAGAAAGTTGAGCTTTTTAAAATTGGGATAATTTGCTGTCACATTATAAAGTCTTTATAATCTAAAAATTTGTATAATGCACAGTGCAGCTGCATGCTGTACTTTAATATGAAAAGTAAATTTCTCAAAATAAAAATTTGGTTTGAAATACCTTATAGGGTTTGCTTTTAAAGAAAGCCTCAGCAATTTTTTAAAAATAAATTTAAGAACTATTTGGCAAGATGCCTAGCAAGTCTTATTTTGTCTGCTTTAGAAAATATGAATTTTCTATATTTTGATAGATTTATTTGCTTGATGTAAGCAGAACTGAATTTAAATATATTATTAAACCTATTTAAAAGTTGATCTTTAAAGTACATGCTTTATGTGCACTTTTATAATGTATAACTCATGTACTTTTATAAAGTATATAAATATTCACTATTTTATTATAGAAAAGTTCAACATACACAGAAGTTGGGAGAATATTGTAATGAACTTATATTTAGTAATCACCCAGTTTCAACAGTAATCAACATT
>NW_007738347.1:38168-39420 GCF_000696425.1 Galeopterus variegatus | reverse complement strand
TGGGAGAATATTGTAATGAACTTATATTTAGTAATCACCCAGTTTCAACAGTAATCAACATTGTGCCAATCTTGTTTCATTAATCCTCTCTTTTTTAAAAACAGAATATTAGGGCCGGCCCGGTGGCACACTGGAGAGTGTGCTGCTTGGGAGCGTGGCGGCGCTCCCGCTGAGGGTTCGGATCCCATGTGGAGACCGGTTCCCGCTCACTGGCTGAGCGTGGTGCGGGCGCAACACTGAGGGTTGCGATCCCGTTACTGGTCAGTAAAAAAAAGACAAAAAGGAAAAAAAAATGGAATATTATAAAGCTCTAGAACAACAATATTAATAATCATTAATATTATTTACTATATAGAGATTGTATTAAAATTTCCTCATTTGTGAGATAAGCAACATCTCTAATGTGACGGGCTGAATCTTTACACAAACTGGTGAGTGAAAGTTGTTTAGATGGGGTGAAATAGAGCTGGGATAGACAGTTCCCACTTACTCTGTCTCCTTGTTAAATGACAGCTGAAGCAAGGTTCAAGGCTAAAGAATCCTAACTCTTCAAGCCTGGCCAGAGCAACCCACATATGCTTGGGAGTGTCACGTGGGTTTGTGCCCTTGTGGGGAAGGATGGTGGTAAGGTCCATATGAACACTGTTGCTGGATGCGGTTCCCCAGTGTATTAGTTTTCTGTTATTTATAACAGAATACCTAAAATTGGGTAGTTTATAAAGACAAAAATGTATTTCTGAACAGTTTTAGAGGCTAGGAAATCCAAGGTTGAGGGGCTCATCTGGTGAGGGCCGTTTTCCTGGTGGGGGCTCTCTAAAGCATCCAGAGGCAGTGCAGAGAATCACATATCCACAGGGCTTAGCATCCATGTGCTTTCTTCCTCTCCTTATAAAGCCACCAGTCTACTCCTGTGATAATCCATTAACCCACTAAACCATTAATACATGGATGGATTAATCCATTTATGAAGACATAGCCCTCACGATCCCATCACTGCTTAAAGGTCCCACCTTTCAAATAACATATTGGGATTAAGCTTTAATATGTACTTGGAGGGGACAAACATTCAAACCATATCACCTGGTAACCTAACTCTCAAGTCAGACTAGGATATAGGAGGCTTACACATGCGATCAACATCTGTGGAAGGGAAATGAAGGGAGGAAGCAAGATGGGACAGAAGGAGAAGCTGAGCTGGTCGGCAGTCTCAACAGAAGCCTTATGACAATACAACCCTATGACAAGTTCTTTT
>NW_007738347.1:35051-37518 GCF_000696425.1 Galeopterus variegatus | reverse complement strand
AATTTATTGAAATGTAATTTATTGTACCTATCTGTGAGGTACCACATTGAGTATAAATACCTGTGTGCAATATGTGATACTCAAATCAAGTTAATTAGTATATTCTACATTACACAATGTAATCATTTTTTGTGACCCTCTACCAATTTTTTGCTCACCTTCCCTCCCCTGCCCCTTTCCCTCCTCTGATGGCCTCAGGTCTGTTCTCTCCTTTTGAAAGTTCAATAAATTATTGATTGTTTTATATTTTTTTCTTTTTTATGTTTTCATTAATTTTTTTAGCTCCCATTTACTAGTGAGGACATGTGGTATTTCTCTTTCTGTGCCCGGCTTATTTCAATTAAAATAATTTTCTCTAAGTTCATCCATGTTGCTGCAAATGGCAGAATTTCATTCTTTTTTGATGGCAGAGTAATAGTCCGTTGTGTATATATAGCACATTTTCCTTATCCAGCCATTCACTGGTGGACATTTAGGTTGGTTCCAACTCTTGGTTATTGTGACTAGGGCCACGATAAACATGGGAGTGCAGGTATCCCTTCAACATGAAAATTTCCTTTCCTTTGGGTATATACCCAGCAGTGGGACTGCTGGATCATATGGCAGTTCTATCTGTAGTTGTTTGAGGAACCTCCATACTGTTATCCATAATGGCTGCACTAATTTACAGTCCCACCAGCAGTGTAAGAGGCTTCCCCTTTCTCCACATACTTGCCAGCACCTGTTATTCTCTTCCTTTTTAGTAATGGCCAGTCTAACTGGGGTGAGATGAAATCTCAGTCTGTTTTTGCTTTATGGCAAGTTCTGATCTGGAATGATGGACCTTTTGGTTATTCACTGGAGGCAAGTTACCCTGAATGAGGTGGACATTGGGTTAGGATGCTCTTTTCAGCGCGGGCAATCCCTATGAAGGCTGACAACAGAGCTTGGAGAATAAATCCTTCCTCCCTGAAGCTGAATCTGGGCAGCACACCAAAGCATCCACTACAAACACTTTTAGCAGAAAAGTCTGTTCCTACATTTTAGTTTATTCCTAAGTAGGAAAGATATCAAATGCTTTTATGTGCCAGGTATTTTACATATATTATCTTTAATCTTTATATCTACTCTACAAGACAGCTATTATTGTTTTTTAAGAGGAGGAATCTGAGAGGTTATATAGCTTGTTCAAGATTACACAGCTGGTGTAAGCAGAAGAATTGAGATTCCAACCAATTTCTGTCTGACTCCCAGCTCTTTCTACCATGCAGTTTGCAGCCTCTCACTACACTGCTGTCAGCGCACCTGTAATTAGAGTCCTCAGACAGCACATCCACTATTCTTCTACTTTTTGTTTTTACCTACCAGTCAGGTTAACAATATATATTTTTAAAATTTCAAGCCTTGCTTACTTGAGACCTTCCAAACCTATTGGAAATTCAAATGAAACAACTCAAGGTTGAGTAGATTTCCCCAATAGGTTGCTGCATGTTCTCTATACTTCATTAAAGCTTCACTGAAACCAGGAGGTAGAAAAACTAACCAAAGGCATATTAATGTCTCTATGATGATTTCTCTTGCAGATTTGCAGTGCTTTAGAGAAGAGGCACTAGATAATCAGTATGAATCATTGCAACCATTATTCCTGGCCTTTTAAGCTACTGAATGGGAATAAGGGAAGCTGAGTTCTATTCACAACTCCTACAGTATTTTTGCCTGAGTGATGTAGGGAAAACCACTTAAATCACTGCATATATGAAAATGCCTTGAATGAAACCTTTCACTTACTTTAAATGAAATTATAAGGATAGATGTAATGCTTTATGAATGCTTTGAAACAACTCCTTAAAGACATATTAACAATTTCTGTTAGCTAATCAAATTTGCTAATTATGATTCCTTTAATGATTTTCTCACACAATCTGTAGAAATATACTGCATTAAACTTTATAAGCAAACATTAAAACATTACTAAGCATTTTTGTCAACAGCCAAATGAACTGGTTGAGTTTGAATGTTAGAAAGACTTTTGACAGTTGTGGTAGGCAGAATAATGACTCCACAAAGAAGTCTACATCTTAATCCCTGAAACCTGTGAAATGTTAACCCAACATGACAAATGGACTTTGCAGATATGATTAAGCTAAGGATTTTAAGATGGGAAGATTATCCTGGGTAATATAGATGGGCCTGATGCTGTCATAAGTATCCTTATATGATGGAGGTAGGGATGTCAGAGTAGGAGAGAGACTTGAAGGTGCTATGCTGCTGGCTTTTGAAGGTGCAGGAAGAGACCACAAGCCAAGGAATACAGGTCTCCTCTAGAAGCTGGAAAAGACAAGAACACACATTCTCCTAGAACCTCCAGAAGGAATGCAGCACTGCTGACACCTTGATTTAGTCCACCTTGATATAGAAGCTTTAAGTTCTTTATAGTTCTGACTTACAGAACAGTAAAATAATAAATTTGTGGATTTTTGAAGCCAAT
>NW_007738347.1:33178-34379 GCF_000696425.1 Galeopterus variegatus | reverse complement strand
GCAGTACGCTCTTCTAAGAATTTCTTAGGAAGCCCTTTTATTGAGATTTCTGTTCTACAACATGATGATTGGCTGCCCTTAACTGTATCATTGTCTTGGTCTTGATACCTTTATCAACTCTGAGTGGCTGGTGGGGACTCTTCCTCCCCTGAATGTCTCTTGCTGCTTCATGTTGATAATCCTCTGGGGATCTTTTCTTACCCTCTTTCTTCAGATTAGTTCCACTACCAAAATTCTCTGATGCTAAACCAAGAGTGTTCTACACTACTAGAGAAAATCACACAACCATATGGACATATTTTAAGAAAGATTTATAGATTTATGATCTATAACTAGGTATGTGTTTGTGTATGGATATGGATCATGATGGAGAAGTGGGGACTGAAGTGGTAGTTTTCTTCCTAACTCAAAGAAATATATACATATAGAGGGATTTTCACATGTAATTAAGGCCCCTAATCAGTTGACTTTAAGTTAATTAAGGGAGAGATTTTACTGGATGGGCTTTTCCTAATCAGGCAAGTCCTTTAAAGGGAGGTGGACTCCTGCTGGTCTGGAAGAAAGCAAAGAATCATGTCATAAAGTTCCTGTGGAGACGGGCAGCCTATACAAACTCAATCCCACAGCTGCAAGGAACTGAATTCTTCCAGTGACCTGAATGAGCTTGCAAGAGAATCCAAAAGTCTAGATAAGAATCATAGAACCATAATGCAGCCTGCACTTTGAACACAGCTTTGGAGAGCCTGAGCAGAAGACTGAGTTGTGCCCAGACTTCTGACTCTTGAAAACTGGGGGAAAATAACTGAGTGTTGTTTTAAGCTGCTAAATTTATGCTAATATGTTATGCAGCAATAGACAAGTAACTCAGATTTGGATTCCAAAAGGTGTGCTCCAGTATGTAACACATACCTAAAGTATGGGAGCAACTTTGGAATTGGACAGTAGGCAGAGAGTGGAAAATTTTTCAGGGAGATGACAGAGAAATCTTGGATTGCCATTAATGGACCCTTACCAGAAATCTGGACTTAGAGAATACTTCTGTTAAGGGCTTAGAAGTGAGGAGCATGTTATTGGAAATCAGAGGAAGAGAGATCCTCGTTGTATACTGGCAGAAAAATTAGTGAAATTGTGTGTTCTGCCATTATGTGGAAAGCAAAACTTGTAAACAATGAACTTGAATATAAGCAAACTATCAAAATTG
>NW_007738347.1:30895-32407 GCF_000696425.1 Galeopterus variegatus | reverse complement strand
ATTATGTGGAAAGCAAAACTTGTAAACAATGAACTTGAATATAAGCAAACTATCAAAATTGCTGCCTGGTTTTCTCTTGCTGCTTATAACTGAATGCAAGAGGAGGAGGATAAACTGAAGGAAGAAATGTTAAACAAGATGAACTAGGGTCGAATGACTGAAAATTCACAGCTTCTCCAGATGGCAAAAGAGGCTAAAATTCAGAAATGGCTGCCAAAGTTTTGCATTGAGAAATGGCTGATTGTTTGACTGTACCACCTTTTGCTAAAATTCAGAAATGTCAAAAATGTCAGAGTATTCTCATAGAGTATTTACACAAAAATCCTTTCAAAAGATTAAGGGTGTTCCTCACCAATCTTCTTAAGCAAACACTATGGCCTTTAGGAGGCTTAAGAGCATTGTCTTTCAGCCATCTCAGCAGGAGGCAAGATATAGAAAAGGTGTAATCCTGAAAACATCTGTGGATATTGCTTTTCTCTTATGGTGTGAATCCCTGTGTAATCCATGGGAGACCCACAGAGTTCTTGAGAAATTCAGCAGAAACACTGACACCTTGGCCTGAAAGGGACAGAAGACAATAATAATAATACAAGAGGAAGGGAGGCAGTCAAACTCCCAAATTCTATTGGCAGGAAGAAACCTGATAAAACTACTGGTTACAAACATGTGTTACCTTTCATGAAAAAGGAAGGATGACTCAGAGGCAGAACAAAGAAGGATGGAGCCTTCAGAAACTGAAGCTGAGAGCCAAGGAGAATTATTCCCCGGCCTTGAAACCAAATCAAGAAACTTCTGTTTTCTCACTGGATTTCAAAACTGCTTTGGAACAGTGACTCCTTTTTACTTTCCTTCCCCCATCTTTTTGATCTAGAATGTCTATAGATGTTATGCTATGCATGTCCTACAATTGTATGTTGGGGGTTTTGGAGGAGATAACTTGTCTCTTTAGTTTCACAGGTCTATAGGTGGAAGGAATTGCACCCAGGAGCTGTAATTAATGGATTATACCCAAGAGCCTTATCCCCACCTGGTTTAGGTACAATTTTGGACTTTGAGGTGATCTGTCTTATTTAGTACAATATGTTCAATTCTCTGCACATAGTGCCTGGTGAATAGCTGCTTACTGCATATTTATAATTCTCTGTGAACTTTATTTAGCATGAATCAGTACTCACTTGGGATCAATTTAGGAACAGTAGGGAGATTACTTACTTTTTATAATTCTTTGTGAATAAGAGTCTGATTTCTGTGTAATGGTTAATTTTCCCAAGTAAACTCCACCCTAAGGAAACTTGGTTAGGCATCCCAATAAATTTTTCCATGATGCACAACTCTCCTTTCTTACTGTATACTTTCTTTAAACTTTTATGATTATATCAAAATCCCATAATTAATCTAGAAGGTAATTATGATAATATGATAATTATCCAGATCTGGGAGTGCCAGAAAGACTCTTGGTAAAAGCAGTATTAGTGAATGTAATTAATTTTAATTTGGAGAAATCTCAAGACA
>NW_007738347.1:29992-30349 GCF_000696425.1 Galeopterus variegatus | reverse complement strand
CTCTTGGTAAAAGCAGTATTAGTGAATGTAATTAATTTTAATTTGGAGAAATCTCAAGACATAGCAGGAAGGAGATTGCAGTAATCTAAGTAAATATAGCCTCTTGTTATTTGTGATGAAAATAGAAATGGGCTAGGAATTAGTGGAAGAAATGATCCTTATAAAGAATATTAATGGTCAGAAAATCAACATGTGCCATTGTCAGGATAAGAATAAATTGTATTTATATATTTATTTGGGTTATAAGTATAAATTGAAATAATGCACATCTAGCACTACAGAAATAGAAAACAGAGAAAATACAAATTCATCCTATATGTTATAGATAATCATTGACATGAATTTCTTAAATAATCT
>NW_007738347.1:25320-28137 GCF_000696425.1 Galeopterus variegatus | reverse complement strand
AAGGTTAAATTAGGAAATAGCTATAAATCATCAAGTTAATATAGTGTCTATAACACAGTCTTTCAAAAAATGCTAATTCTCCTTTCCATTTCCCACCATGCAACTGGACATAATAACATTAATTCTATGTGATTATTTTAATAAATTATTTATATGCAAATACGTGAACTTAGGTGGGTACTAATGGTCATCTGCTTACCCGATTGAGAGAAGTGCAGATGTCCAGAAAAAATATTTAAGATAATCATTGATTTAATATGCAGTAAGCAACTTTCAGAATATTGTGCAAAAACCATCCCTGATTTAAAAGTCTAAGCCTTGGAGCCTAGCTTTACACAGCCTCCATCAAGATGAGATTTAAAAATGACAATTCCAATCTTGAATCAAAGTGATCTGAGATGCTTCCCCCTTTAAAGTTCTGAGTTTCTTTTCTTAGGATTACGGTCAGTGCAGTAGAAAACAGTAAGCTCTATTCTTAAACAGGGATCTTATTTCTTAACTTAAAGCCTTTAGTAATTACAGGCAAACACTGCTTTAGAAGATTTTATATATTATCTGCTCATTTAGGACTATTTAGTTAATGCTTTTACTTCCCATCTTCCATCCTTACCCTTCTATTTGTGAAACTATTTGCTGGTTCTGTAATTATGGATTCTTTGGACAATAACATGGGGGNTTCCACAACTGAATTTGGAACATTTTATTTCTTAAAAAATCATAGAAATCTGTGTTTCATTTTGAAAGAGAATGCGCAACTATGTGAAAAGAACATCATATCTATGGAAGCATCATTGTGACAAACATGTTCAGACACTAAGGTGAGCACTAGACAGGCTATTTTGTTCTTGGAGCTTACAGGAAATTAATATCACCAAAACAAGGAAAATAAACAAGCAGAACTCAGTGTAACTTCATGGTCAATTAGAGATCAACTGCTCTTCAAAAAGCAATGTATGCAACATGAAACCATTTTGTAGCCTGTGGAAGTAATCGAATTAGTATACTAGATATGTCTCAATTTTGAATCCTTCTTAGTATTTTGTGAGATGTTTGCTTTAAATAAAATTTCTTGTAGTCTTTACAAAGCTCTCATTTTCTGAACTACTGAAACACTTGATTTAGGCGTCAATTTTATGTTGTCTTTTTTTCTACAGTTACTTTATAAGTCTTATTTTAAATTCCAAGATTAGATTTAAAGTTCTCTGAGGTTGGAAATTTTATTTTACACTTTTGAAATATTACCTATTGGGCTTATGTATTCTCTACATGATTTTTATTTCAAAACTTAAGCAGTAGTACTCATCGTTACCATCTACTGAGATTTTCTCTGTTTTCAGTGATGGTAGGCACTAGAGTATTGNCCCAACTCATATCCAGTTTATGGTTACCTATCCTTCCTTACTACTCTAACCCTTCTGCACTGGTTCAGAAATATATAACTACACCTTCTAAAGTATTTCATAGACTTCTCATTTGGGTTACTTTCCTCCTTTAAGGGTGGTCTTGATATTATTCATGCAGTTGAACTTGGATCTCTTTCTGTTGCAGGTACTACAGGTTCAGATGTCTTTAGGCATAGCTGTGTTCAGGGGCTCAAATGAGACATTATGGATTTGATCTCTCTTCCTCTCTCTTTCCACTATCTTAGCTTTACTTTCTTCTATGCTGGCATCACTCCCAGGCACTCTCTCTTCACATGGTTTCTACCTGCATCTCAAGGCTTACATTATCTTGATAGTCCCACCAGAAAAAGAGCTTTTCTTTCTAAAGTGTTCAAAAAGTCCCAGGATTGAGACGCTGTGGACCATTATGGTTCATTTGTTCAGCCTTGAACCAATTACTGCAGGCAAAGGAAAGAAATATTCAAATTTGTCTGTCTTGAGCCACATGACTGACCCTGCTTCTGTAGGGCTGGGGTCACCTCCACTCTGTGGGGTGGGAGTAGAGAAGACATGACTCCACAAATACAAACCAAGGTGCCTTTACCAAATGAAGTGGCAGTGGATGCTGGGCAGTTAAACACAGCCATTGTCTACTTAACAGTTGTCTCCAAAGTGGCCTGCAGGTCAAATCTGCTGTTTGTTTTTGTAAATGAAGTTTTATTGGAACACAGTCACATCCATTTGGTTATATATTGTCTATGACTGCTTTCCTGCTATATTAGTAGAGTTGAGTAGTTGCAACTGTGACTATATGGCCATCAAAGCCCAAGATATTTACCATTTGGCCCTTGATCTAACACTCCTGGTCTACTACAAAGAAAGCTAAAGGGCATAGGAAAAAAGCATCCATACCAACAGGTTTAGATAATGATGATTCCAGCCTTTCAAACCCTCTCATCTAAGGTCCTTAATGAAGTCTTCAAAAATTTGGATGCTGCATTGAATAATACCAACTTTAATTTAAGGACAACAAACCTGGAGCTAGTTTAGTGATGAAGGTTGTTCTAATCTGCCTTAAAAGATCTTCTAAATTATAGAAATGCTTGCTAAATTTCTGTTGAATATTTTCATACCTAGTACATTTGTCTTAGCTAGCAAAAATTTATAGTATAGTAGAGTTTGATTTTATGTGGTGTATAAAGGCTTTATTTTACGTTGAGGCTTCAACCACTGTGAAAAATACACTAGTTTTATTAGATGCAGTGCCTACTTTTTATAACTTTAAATAATGATTAATTTTTTTATAGCTCTGTTTTGTGATGTATTATTGTTTTTATATATATGTATATGATTTTTGATAATCAATCATTTTTCTATAGCCAAATTCCCAGGTATAACTTTGGAAAAATATTTTATGACTTTATGATAGGGCATT
>NW_007738347.1:13930-24596 GCF_000696425.1 Galeopterus variegatus | reverse complement strand
TTGGCAGTGCATTATGGCAGAACCTAGTGAGTGGTTATACCTCAGTTGCCATGTTCATTCAATTCATCATTTATTCATTTTTTCCCTACTCTTTAGCGAGAGCTTTATTATGTACCAGACACTGTGCTAGATGGTTAGAATATAGTGATGACTAAGATAGATGTGGAACCTGCCCTCATTTTGCTTAAAATCTAATTGGAATGAAGACATTCATTCACTTTTATTTGTTCATTCAGTGGGCAAATAGTTATTGGATAATTTCTATGTACCAGATACTATGGTAGACATCGAGGAGGCAGTTATTAAAAAGACCAACTCCCTGCTCTCTTGAAGCTTGGAATCTCTTTGGAAGACAGGTATTTCACAGATCATCATCATTTCATTATAATTGTGATCAATGCATGGTGCTGCGAAGAGTACATGATAGGTGACTTGACCCAGTTATTCCCAAGGAGATGGAGTAGAAACTGATTCCTATAGAAACTGATGTAGAAACTGAGCCCTGAAGGAGCACTAGGAGTTATGGGGGCAGAAATAAAAGGAAGAGTGTTCTTGTTGTATAGGTCCAGAGGTAAACGAACAAGCTTGGCACATGCCAGGAACTGTACATATATGGTTTTTGGAGTAGTGCTCCAGGTGAGGAAGAGGACCATTCAATCTGGAGAAGTAAGCAGGAGCCAGATTATCAATAGCCTTACAACCTGCATTAAGAGGCAGGACTTACTCAGATTTTCATTTTAGTGGGATCACATAGGCTGAAGTTTAGAAAATGGCTAGGAGACAGCAAATACTGGATATAGTAAGACCTGTTAGGGACTGTTACAGAGATTCATGTCAGATATTTTTAGAGTTTAGAAAATTGGCTGTTGTGATGGAGAGGAATGTCTGCTCTCTCACTTCAGTTTCTCTATCACTTTAAGACATAGCTCAAATCTCATCTTTTTTCTGAAGTCTTTCCTGCTCATCCCAGACATTCCCACCTGTGAGCTCTACAGCATCCATCCATCCCTCCATCCCTTCACCCCTCCCCTGTTTCCCTCCATCTAACTTATAATAAGCATATCCTAAGAATCTGACACTGTGCTGGGTTATAGAGATAACCTGTAAACTAATACATGGTTCTTGCCCTAAATGGTCTTACCTTTCAGTTTAGATTATAGTTCAGTGTGAAAGTTCTTTGATGGAGACAGATGTCACCAAAGAGGCACAGATATAATTAGGCTGGGGTATGGGAAAGGGACTCATAGCTTTCAGGAAAGATTTATGGGATCATACATTTTTGAACATAGTGGTGCATCTGAGGAATTGCAAATAATTTTATATGGCTGGAATTAATGATTATAGAGGTGGGGTAGAAATGGTGAGAAATGAAATTAGAGAATTAGACAGAGACTTTGTGTTTTAAGTGCTTGTTTACACCACTGTAACACTGTTTGAAACACTGAAAGTAGTATCACAATTTTCTGCCTCCATGTTTGTTGTCAGACACCCCCAGTAGGCTAGGACATAGAGGTCAGTGATCGTGTAGGGTATTCTGGAGTCCCAGTAGATAGGATCCCCCATTTTTTTTTCTTTTACCAAAACACATCCTTAGGACAGAAGAGCCATCTGAATAAAAGGAAAATCAAGGTATACCACTTAAGTTAATGGTTAAATAAAAGAATGTGGCAGAGGATAATTAACAATGAGCAGCATGACCAAATGAGACAGCAGGATAAGGAAAATTCCCCGAACCTTTGAGAACCTTTTAGCACTTATCTATAGAAGTTTATGTTTGGATTGTTGTTTGTTTGTCAAGTGGGCACGCTATACATGGGGTTAGTGTTTGATGGGAGGGGATATGTCTTGAACATTTCGTCAAGACTTAAGTGTGCTGGGCTGGCCCGGTGGCGCAATGGAGAGTGCGCCGTTTATGTTTGGATTGTTGTTTGTTTGTCAAGTGGGCACGCTATACATGGGGTTAGTGTTTGACGGGAGGGGATATGTCTTGAACATTTCGTCAAGACTTAAGTGTGCTGGGCTGGCCCGGTGGCTCAATGGAGAGTGCGCCGCTTGGGAGTGCAGTGGCACTCCCGCCGAGGGTTTGGATCCCATGTGGAGACCGGTTCCCACTCACTGGCTGAGCGTGGTGCGGGCGCAACACCGAGGGTTGCGATCCCGTTACCAGTCAGTAAAAAAAGACAAAAAGGAAAACAAAAAAAAAGACTTAAGTGTGCTGGGCTGGCCCGGTGGCGCAATGGAGAGTGCGCCGCTTGGGAGTGCAGTGGCACTCCCGCCGAGGGTTCGGATCCCATGTGGAGACCGGGTCCCACTCACTGGCTGAGCGTGGTGCGGGCGCAACACCGAGGGTTGCGATCCCGTTACCAGTCAGTAAAAAAAGACAAAAAGGAAAACAAAAAAAAAGACTTAAGTGTGCTGGGCTGGCCCGGTGGCGCAATGGAGAGTGCGCCGCTTGGGAGTGCAGTGGCACTCCCGCCGAGGGTTCGGATCCCATGTGGAGACCGGGTCCCACTCACTGGCTGAGCGTGGTGCGGGCGCAACACCGAGGGTTGCGATCCCGTTACCAGTCAGTAAAAAAAGACAAAAAGGAAAACAAAAAAAAAGACTTAAGTGTGCTGGGCTGGCCCGGTGGCGCAATGGAGAGTGCGCCGCTTGGGAGTGCAGTGGCACTCCCGCCGAGGGTTCGGATCCCATGTGGAGACCGGGTCCCACTCACTGGCTGAGCGTGGTGCGGGCGCAACACCGAGGGTTGCGATCCCGTTACCAGTCAGTAAAAAAAGACAAAAAGGAAAACAAAAAAAAAGACTTAAGTGTGCTGGGCTGGCCCGGTGGCGCAATGGAGAGTGCGCCGCTTGGGAGTGCAGTGGCACTCCCGCCGAGGGTTCGGATCCCATGTGGAGACCGGGTCCCACTCACTGGCTGAGCGTGGTGCGGGCGCAACACCGAGGGTTGCGATCCCGTTACCAGTCAGTAAAAAAAGACAAAAAGGAAAAAAAAAAAAAAGACTTAAGTGTGCAAAATAATTAATCATGGTGTTTGTTAAAAACACAGATTCCTACACAACTCCAAAAATTTTGTTTAGGTAAATCTGGAGGACAGGTAGGAGCATGAATTTTGAGCAATCACCCCTGGTGATTCTGATGCAAATGTTAGTTTCTCTTCTACTACTCATGTACCAGCATGTCTATGACTCTTAGGACTTAATCAAGACACTGATAGAAGTGTGACACAGGAAGACCAATTGACAGCACCATGGAAACCCCTAGAGATCTGCTTTATCTTTCATTAACTGAACTATGTAGTTCATGTATTAACTAAACAATGCAAGTTCTTTATGAAAATTTGTTTTTATCTAACTACTATCAGTAAACTCAATTTCTTCATCTTGTACACAAAACTCTTCGTTAGATGCTGGTTTGGCTAACATCTTGCTTTGTCAAGCATTCTAAGTAAAGCATCCCTGGAGGTATTGGACAAGCACTTGTTGAATAACAGAAATTAAGAAAGACAGAAAGGAAAGGAAGAAGGGAATAAGTGAGAGAAGAAGAAAGGAAAGGAATCAGGAAGAAGGAAATAAATTTATGTTAGCATAACTTACCTTAGCAAAGCCTGTTGGTTTTCATGAATACCAGTTTATTTACTAAGATCTCAAAAACCATCTGCTTAACTCAAAGAATTTCGGTAGGGACTAATCTCAAACTTCCTAGTCTTTTGCTTCAACTTCTATTTTGAAAATTGGATTCTTTACCCATTGTCACTCTTCTGTCATCACAGTTGCCATGATTTTTGAAGAATTACAGAAGATATTCACAGAAATGTATGTAAGTTCTCTTATTGCCTAGAGTATACCTGGGATGGAGACTTGGACTTTGTTCATGTGTGTTGATGCTTTTGAACTATTGAATGACCTATTTTGGGTTTCAATTTCTTCTTTATCTTAACTGGTCTTCTATTTCCAGTTTGAAGATCATTCTGGTAAAAAGATGTAGATATATTGCTATTCGCCAATGATCTTTCCCAAGCCCCATCCCTACCTCCACTTTCCTGTTACTATGCCTTTCCATTATATGTCCTCATGGCAGTTCTCTGTTATTACACTTATCACAGTGGTAATTATCTATTTCTGGGTTACGGCTCTGGCTAGACAATCTTGTTGTCTACATTTATGTACCTGGTATATACTAGGACCCCAATAATATTTGTGGAATGAATATTTCTCCAACTTCTAATAATTGCATGTCTGTATCTCTAGGATGTATGGGAGCTAATTATTGTTGAATAGTTGATGAAAGGAAGAACAGGTTTAGCAAAAACAAAGGCAAAGAGCACTATCTTTCCCAGAATATGCCTTTCCTGTATTATTTTTCTTTTTCATGTCTACTACCCTCTTTCTTTCTGGCTTCAGACTTTCTCCTTAGAATGGCATGGTTGAGTAAATTATTCCATAAATGTCGATACACTGAGAAAGCTTATATTTTTAAAGAAATTAATATCTGAAGGAATACATCACTAGTGATAAAATTCTATACACTTGACAGATGCTGGCTTCAGACTTTCTCCTTAGAATGGCATGGTTGAGTAAATTATTCCATAAATGTCGATACTCTGAGAAAGCTTATATTTTTAAAGAAATTAATATCTGAAGGAATACATCACTAGTGATAAAATTCTATACACTTGACAGATGCAGAAGGTATTTTATAGCATAGGGAAAGGGGAGTTTCTGTTGTCCCTGAAAACACATTTATAGGACTTTTCCTCCCTCTTTTTTTCCCTTTTTTCTTCCCACTGATATTTATTTAGTATCTAATGTGATAAACTATGGGGGATTAGAAAGCAAAACAGGAAAAAGGAAAGGGCCATTTGGTGGAGAAACTTTCAGGGCAGGTAGTGGAATTTGAACTTGGTATTCCATGCCAAGGAGATGCTGCTGTCTTTAGCTAGAGAGCTATATAAAAATTTCTAGAAGTTATTTAGCTGCAGTCAGTGGAACAGATTCTGATGAGATGCTTTTACATATTTTGTGTCTACCTTCTAGAATACAAAACAAAAATTAGGGAAAGACAAACTAATTGTTTCAGTTAAAATGAAAAATTCAATATTGTTCTGTAATGGGCAACATAATCAGTCTGACATTTTTATTTGATTGTTTAAAGCAAATTTTGTTGCTGTTGTAGGTTTATAATTACTGTCAATTAACTACGATTTTTGTTTTAGTTCTCTGCCACATAGGGCAGCATCAGTGAAGGGCATAAAATTATAACTCAATACCAAAACCAAACTCTTTGACAAACATTTTTGCCATTTGCAATTCCTTATTTATTTTATACAGAGGGTATCCTCTGTAATAAATATAACATAACCTCTTCTACCTTTGAGACCTACTTCTTGGGAATATAATTCAGGGAGATGTAAAGTGAAAAAGAAAAAAAGTGCTTGATGTTTTAAAATATTTGAACAATGTATTCCTAACAGATTTGTTATGTACATAGGGCTTGGATTTCTTTTACTCAGTAACAACTAGTTCAATTCAGAAAATATTTAACACTGAAATGTTGAACATGAAAGTCTCTTTGTCACTCAACTGAGTAGCTGGTATTCTATCTCCTAGGAAGATACTTTCAGGGTCACCCATCAGTCCATTTAGCCTTTGAATCAATTAGAAAAGGCCACCTCACTTCGAGTGGACTCAGCCCCAGTCAGTACATTTGCTTGGCTGTGCAGTTAGGGCTGGAATTTCAGCCTCCAGTTGCTCTCTAGGCCTGTCGCCTGACAGCCGTGCATAGGGCCCCTTAAATCCCATGTTCTTCCTGTTTCTGTATTATTAAATATGGGCTGGATCATCTCTCCTGGACAGAAAGATAAACTTCTTATGATGACAACTTGTATTTTATGCCCAAATAAAAAAAATAAAAAATGTAAAGAACAGCTGAACAATGCCAGGCATTTTTCGTGTGTTATCTCTTTATCCTCACAAGAGTCTTTTGATGTATGCATTACTCTGCAAAATTTAGTGGTTAAAAAAATGATGTTTAGTGGTTAGGTGACTTGCTTAAAGTCTAAAAGCTAGAAAGTTAAGTGGCCAAACTCAGATGCAAACCCAAGTCCAACTCCAAAACCCAAGTACTTTGGTTTCCACAGCAAGTATGATTGAAGGAATTTCTCTTCCTTTCTCTCTTCAAGGCCACACTTACTGGGAATTTGACCACAGATTTCCCCTACAGTCTTCCCAGTGTCCCACTGCTGTGGGAACCCAACCTAAGGCCACTTACTCCAGACACTCATCCTCTTGCTTATGCATCCTCCCCCATCCATGAGATGTCCTGTCCCCTGTCTCCAAAACAATCAATTCTTATTATTGCAGTTTATCCCAACATGATACATCAAACCTACTGGGGAGCTAATCTACACTGCCTGCTCTAACCTTACTGGACCCTTCCTCCCTTACCAGAACGAGGCCCTCTCACAACCCTGTGGCACTTACCTGTTTTCTTTTCCCATTAGAGCTGACCTGGCTGCATCTCACTTCTTTCACTTCACTCTGTCTTTTCCCTCATGCATAAAGTAGAGATTCTTAACTTCCAGTTTTCAAAGCATCTTCTAGTCTCATGTCTTACTCCCAGCTTAATGGAATGAATCCTGCAATGGGTACCACCATGGGTTGCCTGTAGTTAGCAGAGATCCCATTTTCTTCCAGCCTAAAAGGGAAGAATTATTGATGCCTCTATTGAGAGCAGAAGATGTGTAAAATGTGTTCCTAGAAATTTATGGCATGATCATGTATGTGATTAGGGTTTCCAGAGCTACTAGAACATACAATACAGTTAGTTTAGGGTTTTAGTAGAGTTTTACTGGTAGAGCATAATTTTTATGGAAAATGTTTTAGAATGTTAAACCAGTTTACAAACTCTTGAAAAGCTTGCCCTTTTAAAGTTAGTACTTCGTTACATGTCTTAGATGTTCGAATGCTTACTGATTAATTAATTTTGTTTTATTTGGTAGATTTGTTCTTTATTTCCTTTGTGTATGTCTCTAAGATTTCTTCAGGCAAGTAGAATAAATGAATGAATTATAACTTGTCATTTTATTGAGTGACACTATGTGTCAGCTATCTACAGCTGCATATATTAATCATCTATTTTAATCCTTACATTCAACTTGACTTTGCCCATTTTATTTAACAGAGTTGGGACTTTCCCCCCCAGGTTCAGACTACAAAGTTCATGCATTTTTTCAGTATTTTCTTTGGGCTCAGTTTTGGGAGGAGAGGATTCCATCTTTAGGTAAAATGAATCCATTTGACACTATGAGATTAAAACATGTGAGAGGATGTAAAGAAGACTGCTTATGTTATTGGATACAGGTAAAGTCTCATTGTAGTTCATACCATCCATTCCATCTTTAGGTAAAATGAATCCATTTGACACTATGAGATTAAAACATGTGAGAGGATGGAAAGAAGACTGCTTATGTTATTGGATACAGGTAAAGTCTCATTGTAGTTCATACCATCCCAAAGAAGAAACCCTGATGTAACATTTAAAAAAAAATATGTATGTCACAAAAGGTGCATCAAAACAGTGCTTTGCTGATCTTATGGTGATAAATTCTCTACAATGACTAAAAAGGAAGTACTTCCTCTGGTTCTTTTATCTCTTCTGTACCATGTTCTCCCTAGAGCAAAGGAATGATAAAGCTAATCTAATTCTAACCAAGAAAAGAACACCTGCCTTAAGTTCAGTTCTCCTGTCAAACAGCACACATTTCACAGCCCATTTGCCCCTTTGCTCCTAAATGGTGTTTTTTGACTAATAATTTATAGCCTTAACTTCTTGCAGTCATTTTGTGAGGTATGTCCATGTTCTTCAGATAGGCCAAGTTTATTTAGTGATTAGGGATTTGTCAGACGTGTGACTCATGCAGAACCCATCACTTTCATCAAAAGAAGATTTCTCTCCCCTGTTATTTGTGGCAACATGGATGCACCTGGAGGACATTATGTTAAGCAAAGTAAGCCAGGCACAGAAAGACAGATATCACATGATCTCACTCATATGTGGAATTAAAAAAAAATTGATATAGAGGCAGAGAGTAGATGAGGGGGGAAGGGAAAATGGGGAGCGGTTAGCCAAGGGGTACAAAGTTGCAATTAGAAGGGAGGAATAAGTTGTGGTGTTCTATTGTAGGGTGACTATGGTTAACAGTTAAGTTTTGTATATTACATAATAGCTAGAGGAGAGGCTTCTGAATGTTCTCACCACAAGGAAATGACAAATGAATGAGGTGATGGATACACTACTCTGACCTGATCACTATACAGCATATATATATATATATCAAAACAGCAGATTGTACCCAATAAATATGTAGAATTACAATGTGTCATTTAAAATAAGTTTTTTAAAAACATGAAAAACAAACAAAACCTGAAAGATTTCTTTCAATATCATGTTTTACAATGAACTCCAATGTCTTTCTTCCAAGATGGTCATTTTACTAAGTGGAATTCTCCACAGTCAGGAATGACTCAAATGCTGAGTTTTCACCTCTTTTTATTCATGCATTTGATCAAGATCCAACAAATAGTTCTATGCGGTATTTTAAATTATAATATATTTAAACATTTTTTTTCTCTCTCTTTTTTTTAAAGCATTCTGGTAACACTTAGTTGGGATTTTTAGATATTCATCGAAAATTCTCTGGAATATTCATGGATCTCTTTCAGTGGCGTCATTCTTGAAAAACCTCAACTTGTACAGCTTTGACTTTGTTAAAACATTGGCCCCATACCACCGTATAGCTTATGACACTTAACAAGCCATCAGCTTCCAACCAAATACATTGAATAAACCATGTTTTAAACTTATGTAAAAGATACCACTTATACCTACTTGGTACTTAATAATTATTTGTTTTGCTTGAGTGTTCATTTATGTGTGAGATATATAAGCAAATATGTTAGGGAAAAAATGCAATAAAATGCTCTTTGAATAGGGAAGTTAGATTAAGAAAGTGAACATTCTAAGTAATTTGATTCTCATGGCTATTCAAAATGATGCTACTGAATGTGATGATCCTGTGATGCTTCTTGGTAAAGAAAAAGGCCTTAATAAAAAGATGATTTGAAATTGGTAAAAAAATTATATGGAGTTAGAATAAAATTTCATTTTGTTCTACAAAGGCCAAGAAACACAAGTCATAATCTCATAAGACCTATGGAATCAAGGGAATAAATAACATATGTTTAATGCTTATTATGTGCAAATCATTGTGCATAATGAAACATGCAAAGTATAACATGAAAATTTCCTTATGCAACCCAGCTGCAATGATCTCTTCTGTCAAATTCCAATATCACTCTTTATTTGTATAGCCAATTAAAGTTCACTTATGCTTTCTCATGTGTTTTTCCCCGTAGAAGTGAAGTGATATGGTGTAACTGCCATGACTATGTTTGGAGTCAGAACCCTACCTGGGTTCAAATCCCTGCTCAACCCCCCCTACCGGATGTGCCCCTTAAGGAAATATGTTTGTTCTGAACTTCCATTCATGAGGGCAGATCCCACATGATCCAATCACCTTTCAAAGTTCCCAGTTTTCAAACACTGTTGTTGAATTTCTCATCCTCTTAACACTGTTACAATGGAGATCAAGGTCTTGGGGGGATATTCAAACTATAGCATCTAGTTTACCATTTTAATTCCCAAGGCCTTTCTTATACTATTTTTTTTAAGTTATTTTCTTAGTGGCTGTTCATGGGATTACAATGAAATTTTCAACTTTAAACAATCTATTTTAAATTAATACCAACATAATTGTAATAGTATACAAAAACTTTGCTCAAATATAGCTTCATTTTATCCCCCCTTATTTGTATTATTACTTTTGTACAAATTATATCTTTATATATTTTAAGCACATCCACACAGATTTATAATTATTGTTTTATGCAGTTGTTTTTAAAAGCATATGGGAGGTGAAAAGAGTTACAAATGAAAATACATTTATTCTGTCTTTTATATTTACCTATTCGTTACCTTTACCCATACTCTTTATTTTTTCATATGGAATTGAGTTACTGTTTAGTGTCCTTTCTTTTCAGCCTGAAAGTCCTCCTTTAATATTTTACTATCTTTTGTAGGGCAGATCTGTTAGTAACAGATTCTCTCAATTTTTGTTTATCTGGGAATGTCTTAATTTTGCCTTCATTTCTGAAGGATAGTTTTTCTTGATATACAATTCTTGGTTGACTTTCAGCACCTTGAATAATTATCTCACTGCTTTCTGGACTCCATGGTTTCTGAGAGGTTAGCTATTAATTTTATTGATAACCTTTGTACAGGATGAGTCGTTTTTCTCTTGCCGCTTTCAAGATTCTTTATCTTATTATTCGACAGCTTGACCATGATGTATTTAGGTGTGGAACTCTGAGTTTATCCTACCTGGAGTTTGTTGATTTTTTTGGTTGTGTAGATTACTGTTTTTCATCATATTTAGGAAGTTTCTGGCTATTATTTCTTCAAATATTTTTCTGCCACTTTCTTCCCCTCTTCCTCTGGCTCCCTCTCCTCTTTCTGGGACTCCCATTATATATGTTGGTACAATTGACGGTGTTCTACAGGTCTCTAATGCTGTGTTATGTGCATTCATTCTTTTTTCTTTCTGC
>NW_007738347.1:0-13559 GCF_000696425.1 Galeopterus variegatus | reverse complement strand
TGACGGTGTTCTACAGGTCTCTAATGCTGTGTTATGTGCATTCATTCTTTTTTCTTTCTGCTCTTCAGACTGTATAATTTCAAGCTTGCTGCTTCATTCTTCTGCCAGCTCATATCTGCTTTTGAGCCCCTCTAATAAATGTTTCATATTAGTTATTGTAATTTCCAACTTCAGAATTTCTATTTTGTTGCATTTATATAATTTCTATCTTTTTATTGACATTGATATTCTCTATTTTCTTTTAATATATATTGTCATACTTTTCTTTAATTCCTTAGGCAAATTTTCTTTAGATGTTTGAGCATATTTATAAAGCCTGACTTAATGTCTTTGCCTAGTAAGGTCAAACATCAGTGCTTCCTCAGGGATAATTTCTATTAACTGCTTCTTTTCCTAAATATGGGCCATACTTTCCTGTTTCTTTGCATGCCTTTTAATTTTTGTTGAAAATTGGACATTTTATATAATATAATATGGTGACCCTGAAAGTCAGATTATTCCTTTCCCAGGGTTTTTTTGCTATTGTTGTTTATTTGTTTAGTGACTCTCCTGGATTAATTCTGTAAAGTCTGTATTGTTTTTCATGAGTGTCCACTCAAATGTCTGCTTTTTTAGCTTATATTATTTTATAATTCAAGAGAAATTTCCTTGAATGCTTTGAGTCTCCCCTCTGCTGAAGGACTCTGGGTTGATGCATGCCTTCAAAGTTCTGGCAGTTTACATGTGTGCCCTAGCCTTTAATTCTTCCTTGTGCAGAGCTTCAAGGTCAACCAGAGTTGAGAGAAGAGACTTCTTGGATCTTCCCTGGGCATATACAGAGCCATGCACATATGTGTGACCTTTTTGTTCCATCGGAAATATGTTGGAGCTTTTCAAAGACTCCTATGGACATCTCATTACCCATATTTTCCTTTATACTTCCTGACAGCATTTTATTTGCTCCAGCTGTTATCACTGGTGCCAGCAGATGTGATGTTAAACAGCTGCAATGTTAAACAACTGCTGCTGATTGGTTTCAACTATTACCTTGAGGGTAGAGCCTTTTCCCCTGAATGAGTTCTGCATCAAGTCAAATAAAGCCCTGTAAATTGGACTTTTCCAGGGAGCTGCTGAACACATCAAATAGTGAGAATTCTCTGTGGGTATGAGGCTTTTTGCAGAGCTCCAAATTTATTCAACCCCTTCTAGTAGATGCTAGGCTGCTGGTTTTAACAATTCCTGTGATTGTGAGGCTGCTGTGGAGCTGTGGAGATGGAAATAGGATTGGAGCAAATTAAAACAGTGAAATCCTGTTTGTATAAAAAGTATGCTGATTTTCTTGAATAAATACTTGATGGATTGTTGCAAACCTTTGGTTAACTTCTAGAGTACGAAAAAAGTTAATTTTGACAATTTTTTGAGTGTTTTTGTTGCTTTTATGAGGAGTGAATTTTTGGAGATCCTTACTCCACAGTTCCAGAAGTGCTTTTTCTCTGGCCTTTAAAATAGGTGGAGAACTTAACAGGCAGAGNACAGTTCCAGAAGTGCTTTTTCTCTGGCCTTTAAAATAGGTGGAGAACTTAACAGGCAGAGTTGTGAGGAAAGACAAGTTCAAATTCAGTGTTAGGCTCATCTAACAAGCAGATGAACTCAGTTGAAGTAGAGTGTTGGCATAGAGTTGACTGGAAAGTGAAATAAAGGAGGTAATGTTGGTATGTTCAAGGCTAAGCTAGAGAGTTTCGTTTTGTATTTGTAGGGTACTTGAGTTCTTGAGCTGGAAAAAATTTGAGGAAAACGACATTCAAAGATTCCTCTAATGGGGCATATAGGATGAAGTGAAGCTGTACAAGCAGGGAGAGGAGCTCAGAGCCAGTGGCAATAATCTGCACATATGATGCTGAAGCCTGGCTTAACATGGCAGCTGTAGACATGGAAAGGCAAGTGTAGGCCAATCACGGGACTTGATGATGGACTGGATCATAGGAATCAGGAAATGAGTGGAGTTTCAAAAGATGCAAATGTTGCTGCTCTGCACTGCAAGGATTCTGATAGAGTAATGGTAATGAGGATAGTGGAAAAGCAGGCATGTGGCAAATTCTCATTTTGACAGCTTAAAGATTTCTTCATTTAGCTAACAGTTTCTTAAGCTCCTTGCAGGCATGCAATCATAGGATTAAATGATTAATGGTTGGTTTTTGAAGCCAGGGTTTTATGCCATCCAAAGCTGAATATCTTCAGGCGGCCCCCTAAATCACATTAATAAAAAAAATAGAAAAAAGTTTTCTAAAATTCTAAAGATATATCAAAATGTTTATCATGTTAACTTAATTTTCTAACACATAATTCTCAGGGAAAGCAAATGTAGGAACTCTGGGGGTATGTATTCATAGGGTTTAATTACTATGTGTGGAAATGACAGGTTCACAGCCTTGAATGTCTATTAATAGACCAAATGAAAGAGTCCTGGGTTCAAGCACTGCTTGTTGCTTAAAACACAATGCTTTTCTGTCAGCATGTGGATTCATCATTAGTTTGCAAGTGAATTCCCTCCTTTGTTTTTTCTCAGTCCTTGAGAGAGAAAACAATAAATGAAAAATGAGATGATTTTTAATGAGATGGTCACTTTAATCCATGTAATTGAGAAATATTAATGCTTATGTGGGATCAACGTTATCTGTCTGCACTTTTCCCTAACCTGTGAACATTTCTCACTCAGTTCACTTCTGTATGTTCTTCTAATAAGATTGAGACTGGAGATAGCTGTACATATTTTCATGTTGTCATTGCAATATGCTCTTCTTCAGTATTTTAAATAATTATATTATTTATCAATGTTTGTGTTCTTCCCAATATTTTAGGGCATTAAGTCAAAGATTTATATCACTTACCTTTATTTGGAAGCTAAAATAAAAATATCTGTCATATTATCATCTTACCTATCTCTGTGGGTAGAGAAATGAATGATTATGAAAGCGTTTTCTTGTAATTAATGTTTCTGTTAAAATAGCATGAGGATAAAAAGCTTGTGGGAGGCCATTCTGGTTTGTCTTCAGATTCTTAAGACTTAATTTTTATTCATCTTAGTCATTTATGTTATTTATTCATTCATTCTTTTGTTAAGCAATTAATTTAATTATTTAATAAATAATTCAATTTTTTGGAGAGCCTACTCTGTATAAGAATTAGGTTTTGTGGATCATAAAAAAAAAAAAAAAACAGTACTAAATGGAGCGATAGCCCACTAGGAAGAAAGAATTTGGACGTAGCTAACAATAAAAATGTCAAGTGTAAATATAGGTCCAAAAAGTACGTGTGTCATGAGATATCGATTTATCCATACAAAATATTACTGTTATCTTTAGGTTCAGAGAAGAAAGAAAGCCGTGTAGACAAGAGTGGTCATGAAATGCTTCGTATACTAAGTAGAATTTATGATTGGTTGTGAAAAAGAGAAATTCCACAGGCCTAGAAGAACCCCCAATCCTCAGAAGGGGTTATGACTGCATAAGCGAAAAGAGGCAGAAATGTGACATTCAGGATGGGGGCTGCTGAGTACATCAGACTTATGGGAGCAAAAGATTTGTGCTGATCTGTTTCCTTGGGGAAACATTGGAGATTTAAAGGAACAGATTAGTATAAAATTCATATTTTCATTCAACAAATATCTATTGTATAATCATTGTTGTCCTGTGACAGTACTATAATATGAGGGCTATCACAACCCCTACCTTTTAGTAATGGTACAAAGTTGTGTATCTCAAGTGGGCCACTATGGGGTTCCTGAAAAGGGCTGGCAAATTCATACAGGCACCAGGCCTTGTCTGTAGATTAAATAAATAATAGATATTACATATTGATATCCATATTTATTATTTTAAAATTTGCATAAATTTTGCTGTGATTAATAAAACAGAAATTCATTGTTGCTTTTTGCTGATGTATTTTTTTCTTCAAACAACAGTATAACTTACCTACTGGAGTAGGGCAAAAAAAGATTCTTTCCCTTGGTTTCATACTTTCACATGGAGAGCCATTGATAGGGCTTCTCTCTGCTCCTACTTATTCCACAGGGAAGTTAACTGACTTGTAAGCTTAGGAGCAGGAACTGGGCATGTGTTACTTATTTTCCTTGTGATCTTCTCACCTGCACAGAGTATGTGAGGTAAGCTTAGCAATAAAGAACTGCTTGACAGACCTGATGCCAGTCTATCTTATTCTGGAGTAGTAGGAGGAAGCCTATATTGCCCTGTGCCTAAGCCAGCATCTGCTTCACCATCATTTAATCCCATTTGCCTGATTCCTTATTTTATTTACACATTGACAAACTGCAGGCCGACCCACTGCAGGCTAAATCTGGCCAAGATTTTCCATTTGCATATTATATTGGCTGCTTTTGTGCTACAGCAGCTGCATTGAGTAGTTGCAACAGAGACCATGGCCTGCAAAGCCTAAAATGTTTACTATGTGGCCCTTTACAGAAAAGGTTTATTGAGCCCTGGACTCATGTATGATTTGGAGAGTGATTAAAGAAGTTATTTATTGTACTCTCCACATTCTAAGATTAATCTTAACATTTTCATTTAGTAATCCGTAGGGAGTTTTACTTTGAAAAAAAAAGTCTTAGTATTCAAAATGGTGGAAACCCCAGGTGTAAAAGTTGGAGTTGAGTCAGAGATGGGAGTTTGGAGACCATTCCAGTAGCATAGGTATGAACTGATAAAGCTTGAACTCGTTTGGTGATCATGGACATAGAATAGTAGAGATAGGTTTAGGAGTAGTTATGAAGTATGACAAGTTTATGGAAGTTGATGACTGCTCCTTTACAGGAGTAGTAAGCATGATGAACAGCAGAAAGCAAAGTGCCTGCAAGAGTTCGAGCCTAGGTGAACTGGGTGAATAACCTGGGAGCAGTACTTGAGGTGTTTCTCCCTCCATCCATCTGCCTGCCTTGCCTTGACCCTTTAAATCCCACATTCCCTAATGGGAGGAATAAAGGCCCCAAGCTTAGTCACAGTCTCACCCAGGACCCCCCACTAAGATCAGACCTACTTTCCCTTTGACCATCCCTACCAACATTAAACATTTGTCTGTGTGACTTCAACATCAATCTAGCATTTTGTTCTTTTGAACCTGGTGATTCCCTTTGTCTTCCCAATATTTATGCTAAATATCAGTTATTTTTCTAACAGACTGATAAGGTTTATCTACTTTCTCCATATACCTGGCTGTGAAGCCCGTTTACTTATTTATGTTTGAATAGTCAATTATTAATCCATTTATTTGTTCAGTTTTTATTTATTTTTCTAATTATTTGTTTTTGTCTCTTTCCAAAAAAGAATATGAAACACTGGACTCCTCACATTGCAAGGAAAGGCTTTCATACAAATAATCTGGATTTCTTTCTTTTCTTTTTGACTATAATTAAAGCTTCCTAGATAATGAACTCCTTAGTCTTTTAGCCTTAAGGTTGTTTCTCATGATGCAGTTTTCTTCTTTGTCCTTTTCTTAGTGAAGTACTTTCTGTTTCTTTTGACTTCTGTGTAGATCATCTAAGTCTTTTATTGAGAATTCATACTGAACTGATTCCTATTTTGCTTGGCATTTGGCATATTTTCAGTTGCATTTATGTGATTCATTAAGGAGATTATTCTTGGGATTTCACCATTTCCAGTTTTACCTGGGATATGCAAATTTTACAGAATAGTACCAGAAATAAAAATCAAAGTTCATTTATATTTGAAATTGTATCATCACTTTCCTTGGGTGGTATTTAGACTCACAAACTATTTTTTTTTCATTGAATATAACATGTACATGTAGTTTTTTAAAAAAAGATCAAGCAAAACAATAGAGAATATGGTCTCATTCCCCAGTGTTAATCTCCAAGGATTTCTAATCATTTCTTCCAGAAATATTTCATGCATGTATAATGTGTGTTTACTTTATTTTTTGCACAAATGTGAACATACATTACATATTCTTCCCTTTGTTTATTTGTTTTAGCTCAACGTACCAATACTTGCACACTAATCTCATTTTTTAAAATGACTAAATAGTAATAATGGCTATATTTATCGACCACTTAGGCACTTAAACATTACACTAAGAACTTTATGAAATGTGTTTCATTTTAATTCAAAATTACTTATTTATCTATTTTATTAGTTCATTCAGAAATACCAACAAAACTTAGAAGTAGAGACTATTAGTATTCTAATTTTTCAGATAAGGAAACTGTAAGACTTTGCCAAGGTAACTTTGCTAATTAATAAAGGGAGGGCTGGGATTCTGACTCCAGGGCTCATACTTTTTAACTATTCTTCCAGTGTTTTTGAAGTATATTTCACCAAACATTTGCATCAAAATGACCTTGGATATTTGTAAAACATAGATCTCCAGGCCTACCAGAGATTCTGATTTAGTAAGAATTTGGAGGAGAGCTACAAATCTGCATTATTAATAAGTGATCCAAGTGGATTTTATATAGTCTAAGTCTGTGGAACTCTACATTATACAATATTGCCTGTTTATGTGAATATGTGTTTATTAAACAATCTTTTTTTCTCACATTTTTTTTATCACTGAAACATAGTGATTATACATATTTGTGGGGTACAGAGTTGAATGTCAATACCTGTATACAATGTACGGTGATCAAGTCAGGGTAATTAGCATATTCATCACTATGAAACAGTTATTTTTTTGTGTTGAGGACATTTGATCTCTTCTAGTTATTTGATAACATGCAATAAATGTTAAGTACAGATGCCTAGCTCGTCTGTACATCAATTGAACTTATTTTTCCTAACTAGTTGTTATTAAACAATCTTTTAAAGGTGGATCTAAAAATAATTTCTTGTACTTTAATATTATAAACATTGCTTCAGTGCAAATCCTTAAAAGTAAAATTTTATTTGTATTTATAAGTTTAGTTGTAGATAAGATTTCTAGAAGTTGAATTCCTGGGTCAAAGTGTATATGCATTTAAAATTTTGGCAGCTATTATGCTTTTGAGAATTTTATCAAGAACAGAGATAATGCCCTTTTCCTTGCTAGTTTCTAGTTAGTTTTTTTCCAAGGAGTAAAGATTTTAGAACACTAAAAGAGATTAGTGGAAAGTTTTTAAACCAGTTCCTTTTATTTTTTTTACCTTGTATTAGTTTGCTACGACTGCTGTAACGAAGTACCACAAACTGTGTGCCTTGAACAACAGAAATTTATTGTCCCACAGTTCTGGAGCCTAGAAGGTCAAAAATAAAGTATCAGCAGGGTTGGTTCCTCTGGAGGGCTGTAAGAGAGAATCTGTTCCATGCCTCTCCTCCAGCTGCTGGTTTTCTGGAAATCTTTGGCATTCCTTGGCTTGTGGAAGCATAACGCCAATCTTCATATGGCATTTTCTCTGTGTACATGACTGTCTCCAAATTTCCTGTTTATAAGGATACCAGTCATTGGATTAGAGGTCCACCATAATATCCTCATCTTAATTTAACTAATTACATCTGCAGTGACTCTCTTCCCAAATAAGGCTACATTCTGAGGTACTGGGGGTTAGGACTTTGACACATGAATTTTGAAGGGACACAATTCAACCCATAACATACCCAAAGTAACATTCTTAGATAGCACTTACACTGGCTTCTCAGCACTTTGCTGGTGAGATTTCTGCTTTGGTTTCAAAATGTTTAATTGGCACCTCCAATTTTAAAGTGGCCGATCAAGAGAGGCTTAGCTAAGAGTCGAGCTCTATGAGCATTTATTGATAACTTTGTCCAAAGGGCGATGATATCCTGACACCCATTTACGACTCAGATGATTAGTATTAACTAGATCTGACTAAAGTTTTTATCATTCATGCCACTAGGAGGCAGGCTTTCCTCCAACCGCTCCCCAATCCCCATCCCATTATTTATTATAAACATACAGAGTAGCAAGTATACACAAGTTTTTTAGATAGTGAGAGTGTTGAGTATGCATTGCGTGTAAATGGTGCCTTGAAGTACTCTAGAAATGATAATGGTAGTTTATTAGTCTCACCTGTTCCCAGGTGAAGGAAAATTTTAACATGGCAAAAGTCCTGAAGTCCTTGCTATCTAAAGATCTACTTTCTAAAGTTCTAATAATAATTGACAAATTAGCCTGAAAGAGGTTTATATCAATTCATACTTTGACTAATGGTATGTTAGTCAAAAAGTGCCCATTTTTCCAAACCCTCGCTAACACTGTAGCAATTTGATCAAGAATGCTATGTCATGTGTTGCTTTAATTCACAAATATTTAATTATAAATGAGGTTGAGTATCTTTTCACATAAGAAATTTCTAGCTATTTTTCATGAATTGCTCCTATCCTTTGCCCATTTTCCCCCTTAGGTTGATGATTTCTTTCATCTCACTTTAGATTCTCTTTATATGAGTAGGCAAAGAAATTTTTCAAATTTTCCATTTGTCTCAATTTTTATGATATTTTAGTGGCTTTATAGAAATTTAATATTTTTATGTACTCAAATGAATCAGTCTTTTTCTTTATAGCTCTGGTGATGCGTTTGATTATAACTTCTGGTCAAAGGTCATTCTTATTTTGAGATTATTATAACATGTATATTAACTTATTATTTAAATCTTTATCTGGAATTAATTTTGGTATAAGGAATGTAGTATTAATTCAGGTTTATTATTTCTTTCCAAATGACTAGTCAGTGATCTCACTGCTCACTGGCAATTGTTATATAATCCATTGTCTTTCTACTGATCTGGAGTACCACCTTCATAATGCAATAGATTTCTGCAACCATTGGAGTTTTGGTATTTTGGGTTTTTTTTTTTTTAGTATCTCTTCTATTTTTGCCTTTCAATTATTGTACCAGAACCATTTATAATTTATATAATATCTGATAAAGGCTGGTCTCCAACCCCTCCATTACTTTTCTCTTTTCAAATTGATACCAGGTTACTGTCACATGTTTATTCTTTCAAATGCACTTTAGAATTACTTGCCAAGATCCAAGATGGAGTGGGAGAGAAACTATTGCAATAGTACTGCATTAAATTTAAGATTGAGAAAGAATCACCATCTTTAAAATATTGTGTCATATTACAAAATAACAAGGTATATTTTTCACTGGAGTCCAGTTTTATGTCCCTTTCTTAGCCTATGCCTCCCTATGTGATGCCTTCTGCTGATGTGTTATTGTATTTGTTTCCTATTGCTGCTGTAACAAATTACTACAAATTTAGTAGACTAAAAAGCAGCACAAATTTATTATTTTATAGTTCTAGAGGTCCAACATAGTTCCACCAGGCTAAAATAAAAAAAGAGCTGCTTTCCTTCCTGGAGGCTCTAGGAGAGAATCTATGTTCTTGCCTTTTCCAGCTTCTGTGAGCTGCCCACATTCCTTGGCTCGTGACTGTTTTCTAGCTCCAAAGCCAGCAATAGTGTTAGAATCTCTCACATTGCATCACGCTGACACTGACTCTCTCTTCTGTCTTCTGCTTATAAGAACCTTTCTGATTACATTGGGGTATAATCCAGAAAGATATTCAAGTCTCAAAATCCTTAACTTACATCTGCAAAGTTAATACAATATACTCATAAGTTCTGAAGGTTAGGACGTGGATATCTTTAGGAGGCCATTATTCTACTTACCACTGTTATAAGTGCTCCTTTCCTTAGGGTTGCCCTACTGTTGTTCATTCTTTCCTCTCAACCAAAGTCTTATTTATTTATTTATTTATAATGATTTTTCTTATTATTTTAGATTTATGTTGTGATTTTCCTTATTTGAATGTCATCATAAATCATTAGGGAATACTTTTTAAAAAGATTGTGGGAACATGTCAGAGTAGTCAGACCATTTCCAGAAGCTTTTACTTACTTTGAGTCATTTGGAATTGTAAGTCATCTTTAAATTCAAAAAAGCCATAAACCCCCACTTCCTTGTGTTAGTGTTACTTCCCCCATTATCAGAAAAAGAATTTCAGGGAGTAGTGAAAGCATGCAGGTAGCTTGAATCATGGTACTAACACAATACTTGATTCCAACTGTCTCATTTACCTAGCATCTTAAAACTTGTGTAATTCAAACCACCATCTTCTATACTCAGGAGGTACCTTGTGTTGATCAGGCTAGGCTTAAAGATCCAGAGGTAGAGAGCCTGCTACTTGCTAAGCAGCCAATTTCATACTGGGAAGCTCTAATGGTTAGAAATCTCATTTTGAGCTGAAATCTCTCTTCCCATTATGATCTCTCCATCTGCACTGTTTCTACCCACTTTCAGATAGAGAACGATTCTAATTCCTGTTACACCTTTCATATATTTGTGATATGTGCTTTGCTGCACCTTTCCTCCTTCAGTCTCTTCTCTCATGACATATGTTTAATATTCACCATTTTTCTCATCCACATCCAGAGAGAACAGTTCATTTCATCTTTTCTCCTCCCCAAATATTGGTCCCAGCACCAGGCTAAGTGCACCAGGTAGGGTCTCCCTGTAGCGTGGGTTAAGCTGCTTCAGTTTCCCCATGTGGCTAAGAACAGAGCTTTGCTAGTAGGTGAGTTCATTGAGATGCCCTTCAAAGTAGTCTTGAAAAGCCTCTAGGTTACCTTGTTTCTGATTTTAAAAAATATATATCACTGGTACTTTAGGGAAACAACTATGCCTGCATCCGGGTTCCTGATTGTTGCTAAGGTCTTTCATAAGTCAGGAGGCCAAGTCTTCCTCAGCTTTGATGAATAAAGTCTTGCATTACCTCACTAAAGGACAGTCAGCATAATCCAGTTAGCCTGTCTTCTAAGAAATCACTAAACCAGATTATCCCCAATACTAATTAACACAGAAGAAGGGAGGCTTGTCACTTTTGCTAGTCTGAATATCATACTTGTATTAAATCAGCCAATGTCATATTAATGTCTTTATCTGCTATATTACATTCTGACTCACTGCACTGTCAGCTGTAACTCCTAATTCTTTTTTCATGGTATTGCTAATCCACATACTCCCATGATGAATTTTTATAAGTCATTTCTGTGCTGAAGCATAGCACCTCATATTTAGTCACTAATAAACTTTGACTTGTTAGCTTCAGCCCACACCGATGGTTTGAAACTTTTATAGATACAGTATAAACAACATATGAAAGTGTATTGTATAGACTTCTTATTGCTGATGTTTATTTTTCTTGAGGGGCACAATGTTCTATTAATTTTTTCATGCTCTCAGAATGCATTGCTAGTCATTTTGAAGCAGCACTGTTTGGCCACACATTGCACAATCGACTGCAACAGGTAGGATGAAGAAGGGTAAGTAAGCCATCAAAGCTTGTCATTTTCTCAGGATCTGTTAAGTCAGGTGGTACAGGGCCTTAGAGACCTGTTTAGGATTCAGTCACCAGACATCAGTCCCTTGGAAGAGATCTGGCAAAGACCAAGACAGAGAGTACAATCCTAAACATACTACTATTGTAAAAATTTAAGCACAGAAACAAGTCTAAGATCCAGAACCAGCCATTAGAAAACAGATTGAGGCCAAATGTCAAGAAAAAAGCACTAAAAACTGCTAATCAAATTGGAGCCCAGTATTGCTATACTAGGTACAGTGGAGCCTTCAAGCTGAGTCGCAAATTGTTGGGCCACTGTTCTTTTAATCCCTCTTACCCATTACCAGGATTAACCATCAAGGATATGTTGGCAATTAATCTATGTATCAAGACCAAGGTTTTCTACTGTACGGAAGAGGGTTTGCAAAGGCTTGAAGGTTGGCAGGGCCAGATTCTACCTAGTAATGTGTAGTTTCCTCTTTCTCTTATTTTTGACAATAAAGATCTGTTCATAGTCCTTTTTATCTATGATACCATCACATGAATACTAGATTTGCTGTCACAAAATTTGGGTTGGAGCCCTGACACTTCCATTAACCAGATGCTTACTATTGGACAAAACACTTAATAATTCCAAGCTTAGTTTCTGGATAGGGATAATAGTAACATTGGCAGGATTGTTGTAAGGGCTAAATGAGAACCACTGGGTGAATGAAATACCATTCACTTTGCAGACTATTAAACACTTTACAGATTTAAGTTGCGATTCTTCCTACAGTGATTTGATACAATGAATCTATGATAGTTTTTGAAAGACATTGTTTCAGACTTCATTCAACAAGTGTGTATTAAGCGCATACTATGTGAAGAAGATAGTCAGGCTTCTTGTCCCTATGGTGCTTTAATTCTAGTGGAGGATGCAGGCCATGAAATACTAATTGAAATATTAATTATTTTATGTATTTATTATTTCAGCATATATTTATACAGACCTACTACGAGCATTGAACTTTACTAGGTTCTAGATAAGCACATCTTTAGAAATTAACTCAATTTATCTTATTGATTAATGGGATTATATTTAAGCTTATTAAACAATAAACTTGGTTTATTCTTCCTGATCTTGTTATTTGGATGAGCTTATTATCTGGGTCATTAATGCTTTTAACAACATCATTCGGCAAGGAAACTGAGATCTTGTGAGAGAGAGATCATGTTAAATATTTAAAAGGAACCAACATACACTATGACTATAGTATTCCATAATTCTCCCATCAAATAAAGTTATGATGAAAGGAAATGAGTTTATTTTGACATTACTTACTCTTAGTAACCTCATGCTAGTGTTTGAAAGTGAATTAATTGGGAGAGAAGTAGGATGAGACAAGGAGACTAGGTTGGAAGTTGTTTTAGCAGTTCGAGTAAGGTGTGTTGGTGAACTGGACGAGGGTGGTAGCAGGGGTGGAGAGAAATAAACGTGGTTGAGATATCATTCAGTGGTAAAGTATAGGACTTGAGGATTAATTGGGAATGATGTTGAAGAAGAATGAGATGTGAAGGATACCCCCCTAGTTGTTTGACTAACTGGGTGTATGGAAGAACTGTTTACTGACAGGGAACAAAGAGCAAGGGAATGATTTGAGGAGAACTTGACGAAATGTTTAAAGATTGTTTTTGAAAAATAAATATGAGTATAATCATGATGCTTTCAAAAAGATAAATAGGAGAGACTTATCCTACCAGAAAGTGAAATCAGTTTAAAGGCTCTAGTAATGAAGACAGTGTGATTCTGGTACTAGAATAGACTGACATATGGAACCAATTAGAAAGTTCAGAAATGGATTCAATTATATGTAAACATATGGTATATACCTTTTTGTCACAGGAATTATACTTCAAAATAAATAGTTGAACATGTAAACAAATATATATAACAAGAATATTTCTTTAAAAGCAAAATATTGAAATTTCAATATGATGGTATTAACTAAATAAATTATGACCATGTGTACCTTGGGACCTAACCTTAAGTTTATCATGCAGATATATATTTGTCATTGAAAAGAAATCACAATGTATTCTTAGAACTAAGTATCAGATTAGGAAATATTATTTATAATACCTTACTTATGTATAATGTCTTTATAAGATTTATAGAAAATCCCTTAAATCCTCATCTCACTTTGGGTAGGAAAATGCAATGCCCTCCTCAAGATTCTATAGACTCTTACAGGGCAAACAATTTTAGTTCTCATGATGACCTCTTGCT
>NW_007738346.1:43845-44962 GCF_000696425.1 Galeopterus variegatus | reverse complement strand
GGAGTGCCCCCCCGCCCCCCCCCCCGTTTGAGTGCCTACGGTATCCCTACAAGAATGATGAAGCAAAACAATAGAAAAAGCTCGAGTCCTTAATTACATTGAGTAGCTGCAAATACTGTGGATTGCTTGCTTTAAATTTCTTTTTAGATGAGGGGCAAAAAACCCTATTTGTTTAAGCTACTATTAGGCTTTCAAATACTCGGAGTCAATCATTCCCAAATGATACAGATACTTTTCATAGAAAAGTTATGAAAGTCAAATAGTATGCCTTAAGTGAGAATACTTTTTAAAACTGTTAAGTGTTACATAAACAAATATTTTGAAGTATCTACGGTTGTGTCCCCTGCAAGAAATGTATTCAACAAAATATATACAGTCAATATTCATGTAGATTTGTCCACATATTAACCCTACCCTTTGCTTTTCAATCTTTCTTGCATCCCCAACTTTCATTTAAGATTATTTTCCTTCTTCTGGAGAGCACCCTTTCATACTTATTTCCTTTAGTGACAAATTCTATTTCTAGTAGTCTGAAAATATCCTTATTTTACTTTGTTTTTGAGGGGTGTCTTCACTGAGCATAGAATTCTATTTTGGTAAGTAATTTTCTTTTAACGTTTTGAAGATATCACTGCATTTACTTTTGACTTCCGTTTTCCTGTTGAGAATTCACCTGTCAGTTTAATCATATTGCTGTTCCTTTCTGTCTTTTATTCCCTGATTGCTTTTAAGACTTTTTTCTTTGTCTTTGATTTTTAATACTTTTGGTATCATGTGCATAGGCATGGTTTTCTTCCTGTTTTTTCTACTTTGAATTTTTTTCTTTGTGGTTTTTCTGTTTGTAGAACTATTTTAAATACAGCTTTCTTTAAATCCCTGGGTGATAACTTCAATATCTAGATCTTCTGTGGATCTGTTTCTANCTTTTTCCATAGAGAGTTTACTTTTGCTCTGGAGGGAATGAGGCTAGTCAAAGGTAATCTTTTTTTTTTTTTTTTCCTTTTTGTCTTTTTTTCATGTCCGGCAATGGATTGCAACTCTCAGTGTCACGCCCGGACCGGACCGGGACCGGCAACGGGATTGCAACCCTTGGTGTTGCGCCCGCACCTCGCTCAGC
>NW_007738346.1:41726-42871 GCF_000696425.1 Galeopterus variegatus | reverse complement strand
TGAACCAGTCTGTATGTGGGATCCGAACCCTTGGCGGGAGCGCCGCCGCGCTCCCAAGCGGCGCACTGTAGCAGTGCGCCACCGGGCCGGCCCTAGTCAAAGGTAATCTTAATCCAACCACGTATTGAAATTATTAAAAGTGACTTTAGTCCTTGTAAGACAGTGATCCTCAACCCTGGATGCACATTAGAGTCAGATAAGAAGCTTTAAAATTTTGAAGGTGTCTGAACTTCACTGCCAAGACCTGATTCAATTGGTCTGGGGTGAGGCATTGATTTTGGGGGAGGTACTTTTTAAAAGCTTTTATCTTGAAATAATTATAGATTCACAGGAGGTTACAAAGAAATGTACCAGAACATTCCATGTACACTTTCTTCAAAATTTTCTCACCAAATGCCAGCATTACACATAACTCAAAATATAAAAAGAAATTTACACTGGCACAATCCATAGAACATATTCAGATTTCCCCAGTTATATATCTAACTAGAGCATATTCATATTCACCAGTTATATATCTAACCAATTATATAACTCCTGTGTGTGTGTGTGTGTGTGTGTGTGTGTAGCTCTATGTAATTTTGTCACATCTGTAGCCACTCAACTGTACCATCACTCCCTGTGTTATCCTTTTATAGCCACATCCATCCCCACCCTTCCATCCCTGACCCCTAGCAACCACCGATCTTTTCTTCATCTCTATAATTGTTGTTCTATGATTGTTATATAAAAGGAATAATGTAGTACGTATCCTTTGAGATTGGCTTCCTTCACTTAGCATAGTTTTGTAGATATTTTTTTTAAAGGGGCATTGATATCTTTTTTAATCTTCCTAGGCAATTCTAATGTGCACTCATGGTTGAGAACCACTGCTAAATGGCTGGTCTGTTTCTGGTTCGCTGTTACTCCTAGGTCCTAGCCTTTCAAAGTCCTAAACAAAAGGCTGGGGTGTTCCCCAGGAGGATCACTCCTTCTCAGTGGGCTTTTCTCAGCCCAAGGACATTGCCAAAAGTTCTCAGCTTCTCATACACTCAGCAGTAGCTTTCACCTTCAGAATCAGTAATTGCCTTGAGGGAAAAGTGGACCAAATGCTGAGCTACCCTCTCTAGGTTTCTTTCTTGTTTCAGATCTTGGCCCTGTGAATT
>NW_007738346.1:39317-40866 GCF_000696425.1 Galeopterus variegatus | reverse complement strand
ATTAGTCCAAAATAACTTAGCCAGCTATTGTTGGAGGCAGAATTCTATGAATAATATTTAAATGAAAGTAAAACTTTGGGTCTAAAGAAAATGTGTAGACCAAAGGGAAGGTAATTATAAATTATGGGGAAAAATTAGTCATAGTGTATCTGGTCATAATGTTTTAATATTTGCTATAACTGATCCATAAATTTGTTTGTGTTGTATCAAGCAAAGTTTTGATATTAAATTATAGTTTCCATTCATTTTTATCACTACACTACACTTAAACAAGTAATCTCATTCAATATGTCTGGCCTTCAGGGGAAGATGGGTATTTCCTAAGACAAAAAATGGCAACTGAATTTCTAAATACATTCTTAAGCAGATAGTAGGAACAATAGAGTAAAAACCTTTTGATTTGCATGACTCAGTCTTTGTCAAAAGAGAAAAAGGTTCTTATAATTCCACACTAGATTTAAATAGAAAATGCCAAACTTGGAGGACTAAACATAATTTATACTAAATACCACAGTAGAAATGACAATATATAATAGCTACTTTTCTGCCCTCACTGGCTTTTCCCCCCAACCCCCCTCCCCCCAAAAAAGGAAACAATAGTTCAAACAGCAGTTCCAGAGAGGATATTTTGGAGGGGACCGAATAAAAACAAAGACTCTTAACTTTAGAGCAATACAGCCCCCCAACCTGCTACACTATATGCATGCCACCCACCTGGAGTTAAATAAAAGTCCAGATGGAGAGAGTATGATAGAAACACTCAGAAATCTTGGAGGGAATCCCAGCCAAGGAGACTGTAAAACTCGTAGGGAAGCCCTGAGTTCAGTGAGTTCAGCCAGGATTCTGAGAAACTTGCTGCCTGGGTGGTAGATGAACCCCACTGAGGCAGATGTGAAGCAGATGGCCCTCAGAGGTGTTTGGCAGAGTCTCGCAATCCTGGGTAGTTCTGGAAGACACTGAAAGTTCCTGAGCTCCCAGTGGAGGTGAAAGAGTGATGAGAGGGCAGAGGACAAAAGGAAGTTTGGGGTGGAGTTCAAAAGGATGTTCAAGACCAGGACAGGTGAGAACCAGCTATACTTTCATGTGGATAGAGGCTGGCCCAAGAACAAGATGCCCCTGACCCAAGCCAGGACATCTGATAAGTCCCCTGGGTAATTTAGATTACACATACACACACATACACACACACCTGTTAAGAAGATGGGTAGCCTCAGATCTTAGAGTTAATCAAATATTTACCCATCTGGAGCTACATTTTAAACCAAATTGACTGAGTTAAAATGAAGAGGCAAGATCGAGCATTTTCTACAATCAAGAAAAATCAGAATCCAAGAGCTAAATTGAATTCAATTATAACACACCTGTTCTGTATAGTTTAAACCATTAGAGTGCTCTTCTTCTTTTTTTTTTGTTGGTAAAAACACATGAGATCTACCCTTTTAACAAATTTTTAAGTGTACAATACGGTATTGTTAACTACAGACACAATGTTTTACAGCAGATCACCAGGACGTATTCATCATGCATATCTGAAATGTTATACCCTTGA
>NW_007738346.1:27761-38144 GCF_000696425.1 Galeopterus variegatus | reverse complement strand
CCAAAAAACCCTGGGAAGTTTTGATTACTATGTATAAATCTATATAGTTAACTGGGGGTAGAGGAATTTAAAAAGGAAATATATAGCATCAATCATACTGTTCTTTTTGTCCGTGAGGAGAAAATATCTGTTTCTCAGTAACGGGATTCAGACCAATGGAGCCCTGGGACTCTGATGTGGGTTTGGTTTCTGGAAACATAGCTGGGATCGGGAATAGGGCAGGGCTGGCCTAAGGCCTGCGACATGAAACAAACAGAGAATACTCTTCTAATTAAACAATGGGTAAAAAGAAATATTACAGGGAAATTAGAGATTACTTTGAGATAAAAGTCAAAGCACAACAGATCAGAATTTACAAGATGCAGGCAGGGCTCATGCAGTGCTTAGAGGAAAATTTATACTTGTAAACACCTATATTAAAAATAATAAAAATCTCAAGTCAGTAATGTAAACTTCTACCTTAAGAAAATAGAACAAGAAGAGCAAACTAAATAAGTAGGAAAAAAGATTACAGTAGAAGTATATGAAATAGGGAATTAAAAAACAGTAGAGAAAATCAACAGAACCAAAAGTTGAGTCTTAAAAAAGATCAATAAAATTTGCAAACCTTTATCTAGACTGACCAAGAAAAAAAAAAAAAAAGAGAGAAGAACAAAAATAAAAAAACCAAAAATAAAGCAGGGACATTATTACATTGTTATTATGTTTTTTTGTGGTGGTAGGTTTTAGTTTCTTTCTCTTTCTCGTTTGCATTTTTGTTCTACTAGTGGGTTTTGTTCTTTCTTGTGTATTTGTGGTAGCGCTTCTCATTTTTCAGATCTCAGATGAAGGACTTTCTTGAAGATTGCTTGTAAGGCTGGTCATGTGGTGATGAACTCCCAGTTTTTGTTTGTCTGGAAAATATACTGTTTTTCCCACATTTCTGAAGGATAGCATTGCTGAATATAGTATTCCTGGCTGGCAGGTTTTTGGTTTTTTTTATAGTTTGAATTTATCATCCCATTTTCTTCTGGCCTGTAGAGTTTCTGTTGAGAATTCTGCTGTTACTCTGATAGGGGCTCTCCTATAGGTGACTTACAGCTTTTCTCAAGATTCTCTCTTTGCTTTGAGCTTTGCCAGTTTGACTATAATTTGTCTTGGAGAGGATCTTTTGGGGTTGGATCTGTTTGAGCCTCCTGGATCTGAAGGTCCACGTCTCTTCCTATACCTGGGAAGTTTTCCATTTTTATTGCACTGAGTAGTTTTTCATGCCTTTTCCTTTCTCCTTTTCTTCTGGAACACCCATGATTCGAATGTTTGTGTGCTTAAAGGTGTCTGATAGCTCTCTTAGATTTTCTTCATTTTTTAAAATTCCTTTTTCTTTTTTCTCAACCCTTGGCTTGGTGTTATCAGCACCACGCTCAGCCAGTGAGCAAACCGGCCATCCNTAACACACCTGTTCTGTATAGTTTAAACCATTAGAGTGCTCTTCTTCTTTTTTTTTTTTGTTGGTAAAAACACATGAGATCTACCCTTTTAACAAAGTTTTAAGTGTACAATACGGTATTGTTAACTACAGACACAGTGTTTTACAGCAGATCACCAGGACGTATTCATCATGCATATCTGAAATGTTATACCCTTGAATAGCAACTTTCCATTCCCCACCCCCCAAGCCCCTGGAGACCACCATTCTACCCTTTGCTTCTTATGAGTTTGGCTATTTTAGATACCTATATAAGTAGCCTCATGCCGTATTTTCCTTCCGTGACTGGCTTATTTGGCTTAGCATAATGTAATCAAGGTTCATCCATGTTGCTGCATATGGCAGGATTTCTTTCTTTTTTAAGGCTAAATAATATTCGATTGTATGTCTATACTACATTTTCTTTATCCACATGGGAGCACTCTTTACAATACCTTTTTACACCATATAGGGAAATGCCCTTCTGTGGCTTTTCTTTTTCAGAAATGTTTGGACTCTTCTGCCTTTTTCATTCTACCTGATAAAATTTGAACTTTGTCAAATTTCCCAAAAAACCCTGGGAAGTTTTGATTACTATGTATAAATCTATATAGTTAACTGGGGGTAGNGGGCCGGCCTTCTTTTTTCTTTTTTTTTTTTTGTCTGCATGGGTTATTTCAAAAAGACTGTCTTCAAGATCAGAAATCCTTTCTTCTGCTTGTTCTAGCCTGCTGCGTAAGCTGTCAGTCGTGTTTTTTATTTCATTGAATGAATCTTTCAGTTGCATGAGTTCTGCTACATTCTTTTTTAAGGTATTAATCTCTTTCTAAAATTCCTCCTTCATGTCCTGGATTTTTTTTTTCCTCATTTCATTATGTTGTCTAACTGAGTCTTCTCCTACTTCAGTAAGTTTCCTTAAGATTGTTGCTCAAAAGTGCTTTTCAGTCATTTTAAGGGTTTCCTGTTCTATACAGTCTGGTATTTGAGAATTACTTATTCTTTTGATGGTGTCATATTTTTGGGGGGTTTTGTATTTCTAGTATCTCTATGTTGCTGTCTGGTCATGTGGTAGAGCAGATGCTTCTTCTATTACTCTGGAGTGGGCTTTGAGGTGAGAGAAGCCCTCCTTTTTTTCTGGTCTCTGCTGGTAACTTTCCTTGTGTCAATGCAGTTGAATCTCTGGTGGGCCACCTGCACAGTGGCTGTGGCTACTGCTGTGGTGTCAAGCTGCTTTTTCAGCAGCTGTGGCTATGGTGGTAGCTGTGGTGGGCCACCCATGTGGAAGTGGTGTTTTTGGTGTGCTCTTTTGCCTGCTTCCAGGCAGGCGGTGCTGCCCTCGGCTCCTGTCTAGGATCCCAGGCATTGCTCTCTTGCTTGCTTCTGGGCCTGAAAAATGTTTTCCTAACCCCATAGCAAATTCAGTCAATGAGTAATGGGTTTTGATTGGCTACTGCTGGGGGGCAGGGTAGACGATAGAGATGTACTCTTCAGATATCCTGTTAAAAGAGCCTGTTGTGGAGAGCATAGCTGACCAACAGCCTCTAGCTGCTACCATCCAATAACCAGGCACAGTGGAGTACTCAAGTCAGGCCATTCCTGCCCAGTGGAGGTTCCTTTAATGGGCAGTTTTGGTTCAGGGACTTACCATTGGCCTAGCCAAAAAGCTCAGATCTGCACTCTGTTTGAGGCTCTTCCTACCCAATCTTCCTTCCTTCCCTCTCTCCTATCATGTGTGTCAGAACCTACATTGTGGTATGAAGGCATTTCCTACCTACTCCTGCACCCTCCTACTTTATCCTTCACAGGCACTTCCCCAATAAATCTTTTGCACATGGAATCCCATCTTGGCCTCTGCTTAGAGGACTCAATGTAATGCAATTGTCCAAGTAGGTTTAGAGACTTAATACCTCCTCCCCACCCTACCCCCACCCACATACATCTGCATACATACACACTTATCAAGCGATTATTATGTGCCAGGTGCTATGCTAATTAATTCACATTCATTATCTTATTTAATTACTGCAAGAAGTATACAGTTTTAAATGAGTAAAATGGTAAATTTTTAGGTTACGTATATTTTTACCACAATTTTAAAAATAGAAAATCTTGATCTTTGAAGGAAATAAAATAAACCTTCTTGTTTAGAAGGCTATATGTTTGGTAAATTTCTTTAAACAAGAGAAAACACTATACTTTGCATGTTTCCTATGCCAAATATTTCTATGCCAACATCCCCAAATATGTGTTCATTGTGTTTGCATGCTCTAATTTATACAGAAATTATAAGCTCATTAAAGTAATCCTTCTGAGAAAAACAAAATGAAACAAAACTGAGGACACAGCCGCAGACTGAATTCAGTTTTTTTCTCTGTATGTCCAAGATGAGCTGTACAAGTATTCAGATTTCTGAGGGATCTAATGATAAAGTTCAGAATCTGCAGGAAGGGCTGAAGAAGCAAGGCTCCTCACATGTCACCGTAAATAGGCTTCTTCTCTTGGACTGGGCAGATCAAGGTTGAGGCCTCTGGGAAGCACTAGAGAGCAGGTATGCCATGTCTTGCTTAGGTTATACCTCCTATAATGTAGAGATCAAACAAGTTGGTGCTGCAGAAGACTTCTTGTTAGTGGAATCTGAGGAGTAAAACCAAGCCTTTTGCCTGGAAAAATGAACTTCCCACCTCCCCACAGAAATGGAATGAAGGAGTACCCACAGAAAAGGCCAGAAATTCTCCCCAGAAACCTGGGTCCATTCAAGCATGGGAATGTATAATCAAGCCACTGAAGTTTTTACATTGCACCCTGAGCATGGTGAAGAGCCTGTAGCTACGATTGAGCAAGCATTGATTTAGGGCATTGCCTTGTGTATGATGATCATTGAGAGCTGGGTTTTTTTGTTTCTGCTCATGCTTGAAGATTGTTAGTTTAGGAAGCAGGTGCCAATTTGGAATTAAATATGCAAGGATTTTATTGAGGGGACAACCTGTGGAATAAAATAAGGAGGGAGCCATGTCCTTAAATACTTTATCTCAATTAATCCTCACAGCAACCATAAAGGATAGATACTATTAGCATTCCCTTTTACAGTTGAGGATTATGAGGCTTAGAGAAGGTAAAAGCTTCCCTGAGTTCACACAGTTAGTAAATAACAGACCAGGATTCAAATCAGGGTTCCATGTACTGTTATGCAAGTTGTGCACTGAACAACTCCTGGGATAGCTATTCACAGACCGTGATGTGAATGGCACTCCCTGGAGCTGTAGCAGCCCTGACAAAGCCAGAGTACTTGAGCATACCACTGGGCTTTTGAGTAAGTGTATATAACAAGAGAAGTGCTTTTTAAATCTATGTAATGAGAGAATGCATTTTTTAAATTAAAATTAAACGTTGTAGAAGAATCAGATTGCTTAGATTGCATTTAAGCACATATCCATGTTTAGACTTTTTACCACTCTACACTATGCAGGCGTTAGCTGCTATTTATATTCTGCCAGATTTCATAGTTTTATCTTCTGGGGTTCCAAGGAAATGAGAAGAATTCAGAGAAGCTAATGTTGAATCTTTCCCTCCAATGTTTTACCTGAGTATGGATCTTTGGACATCATTATCTATTTCTTATATAAAAGAACAAATGTGTCACTGACCTAAGCATCCTGAAGAAATTTACCTAACAACTGCTAAGTGTGGAGCTTTTGGAGTCTGTTGACCAGGGTCTGGCCAAAAGGATGCTGGCAGCAGTTTCCAAAGCCTGTGCTTTCCCTCCTGGGAAAGGAGGATTATTATAGAAAGCAATTAGTGTCCTTAAAATTACACCAAGCTCTAATTTATGGGTGATATGCCAAAAAATCAGATTTAGGTCTAATTCCTGCCTATTTGAATCTCCCACAAAATAAGTAAAGATATAAACCTGGGAAAGAGTCAGGAGTATGTAGAAAGGAGAAGGGGAGGAAAGGAGGATAAGGTGGAGAAAGAGGAGAAAAGAAAGAGCCAGACTCCTCAGTTTGCCCAGAGGTGGGGGTGTGTGTGATAAATGAATCTTCTACCATCCCATCGTTACCCCATCTGTGGATTGCCAATAGTCAAGGGAAGCACAGATACCTTGATCTTGAGTTCTGCCCATGAATATATATGTACATTATAAATAAAAGCATAATCTCCCACTTGTGATCAGTACGCTGTTTTTCTAAAAGTTCAGATCTGGATTTTCTTTTGAGGTAGACAGTTTTTCTTTTGGGGTTGGCGTGGGTGTACTTTGAATGGTTTTTTAGTTGTGCTAAAGCCAAATCCAGAAAAACCAGGTACAGAACAATGTGAGCTAAAACTTTTCTGCTGGTTATTATAAAAGGGTTGCTTTCTTTTGGTGGAAAGATTGTTTTTGTATTATATCTTTTCAGTTTTCCTGGGTACACTAAAACTATACTTTTGAGGCTTTGGGAATGATGGGAGAGGCGATGCAGAAGAGAGTGAGAGATGACCCAAGTAGGGAGAGAAGGACAGGGATAGCCAGAGACTCCCTGCAAAAGGAGGTAGCCACTGGCCTCTAGGAACAGAGACACTTTGTATCCTGTTCTGCCCTCAAATGACCACCTATCTGTTGCCTCAGCCTCCACCAAAACCATTCAAAAAGTTTTTTTAATCATCACAATTTAGTCAGACTTGGTTTGCATTTACTGCCTTAGGGAATCCAGGTTTTGGAACAAAGAGAGCCAGAGAGAGGGTCCAGCATCTTGGAGAAGCCCTAATCAGGTAGGGAAAAGCAGGGAGCAGGAAGGAGTCCAGAATATGGAACATCCCCTGAACTCCTAAGACACATGAGGGAGAGGAACATGGGGCTTGAGTTACTTTATTTGAATATTGAAGGAAGGAATCCTGGAGAAGTTGAAGACAACTTGATTTCACTAGCTGGAATCCAGAGAGTGTAGCAAATATTAGCTGAAGCCAGCAGCTTTTCTTCCTGGTTGATCATGGGACCCCGTGCCTATACATTTGCCCTGTTCCATTCTTCACCCTACCCTGCATAAGACACCCATAGAAGGAAAATAAGTTTAATGTATCTCTAGAAGAAGAAAGAAAGAGAAGAAGAAAACATGATAATGAGGAGAAAAACACCAGAAAGATTCTGAACTGCTTTTGGGTGCTCCTAGTCTAACTGCCCCTTGAAAAGTGGCCAAAAAAAAAAAAAAAAAAAAAAAAAAAAAACCAAACAAATGCCAAACAGCAACAACAACAAAAGAACCAATTCCACAAGCAATTACCTATTATTGTTAAAGTGTTAGTAAAACATCATTTCAGAGTTCTATACAGAAGTTGCTGGGTTATCTGTTCCAGTTTTTCCAATGACTTTGCTTGTAATGTGAAGTGCACACCTATCCCCAGCACCTCTGCCAGCCCTGTCCCACCCTAGAGGGCAAGTCCATGCCAGCCTCACCCCATGGTGAATAAATGGGTGTGTGAATGTTACTGGCAAATTCTGAGATACAGCCATGTCAATGAGAGACCACACACAAAAACCAGACAAGTTTGCACAAGGGCTCACACATTTTCTTAACAGTTCATGATGTACACTTGACAGAAAATGCACTTAAAGCATATAATTTGTTAAGTTTATCATAGCCTGCACCCCTGAAATCATCACTACAATCAAGATTGAGGCCCACCACCTTAATAAGGATTTATGGATATTTCCAGGGGGTGGTTTTTCAGTCAAGTAACTCATAAAATGAAATAAACTTCCTAAAAATTTTTAACAAAAAGCATCTGTATTGTGACTATCTAAGCCCCTTTTTGTGGATTTGTTGGGCTCCATCAGTGGGAAATTTGATAAGATTCCAGTGTTGATTTCCTTTTCTCCAGCAGAGAATGTCTGTGGAATTGAGAGTGTTGACATATTCATGTGGGTTGGAATTCATGGTAATGTTCCAGCATGTTCAGCGTGGGCTCTCACAATGTGAAGCAGATGAAAGTGTCAGGGTAGAAACAGAAGGAAGTGAAAAATGCCCAATGCTGAGCAAGCTTGGCTGTAGCAGGAACTTCAAAAGACCCTGGCAGCCAGGTGGTCACACTCTGGGAGAATCAGTCATTAGCACACAGGACTCTAAACTGTTTCCAGCCTGAAGGAGGGAGCCAAAATTTGGTCCTGTGGGATCATGTGAAAAATGAATTCACCAAAACAGTAGGGAAGTTTGAAAAGGAATAAAGCAGTTCTTTCAAACTGGAGTTTTAAACATACGTAGGAAACCAATTCCATGTTCTCAGTCATGCATCTTTGCTTTCAGAACTTCGCTGCTTCTGAAATACAGCAACTGGCCCTGCCAACGAGAAATGAAAACACACAGCAGGCACTGTAATCAGCCTTCTAAATCCTAACCCCTTCCTGCTGCACAGTTCAAAAACTCTACTTGAATTTGCAGTTATTTGAGCTCTTGCATTTTAGAAGAGTGTCTCCAGACAAAAGATGTTTCATTTTCAGGAAATGAAAAGCATTTCATTTTCAAGGAATGAAAAAATGTCTGAAGTATTCTATTACTCATTTGAATAACATTAACATTCAGGAGGGATATATGTAAAAGTCCTTAGTATCTAAAATTATGTCTGTATTTTGGAAAACAGAAGCTTCAGTGTAAATATCCTATCCTGAATTCCTTAGAGTAGCAATCACTATGGTAACACCACCACGTGTTGTGCAGATGTCTGCCCAAAACCAGTTGTTGACTTTAAATCATAGTTCCTAAAGATTTGGCTTCACACATAGGAAATAACACTGCCAAACCATAAAATTTCTGTTGAAAACATCAGATACCTTGGTAAAGGCTGTGCAGGGGTCTGCCTCCCTGTGCAGGGAGAACTCTACCTTTCTTATCACATCAAACTAATGTACAGAATTATCCATTCTTATCCCCTCCATGTCCTCCCCTAAGCCCCTCCCCATGTCAGCCTTTATCATTTATGTCTAACAGCATCAAGCTATTGAAATTGTTCTTGTCAAATCTCTGGTAACCTCCTAGCTGCTTACATCCTTCCTGACCTCTTCATCACATTTGTGTAGTTGACCACTACTATGGTTTGAATTGTGTCTCTTAAAAATCATACGTTGAAGCCCTAAGTCTCAATATCTCAGCATGTGATCTTATCTGGAAATAGGGTCATTGCAGATGTAATTAGTCAAGATCTTCATCACATTTGTGTAGTTGACCACTACTATGGTTTGAATTGTGTCTCTTAAAAATCATATGTTGAAGCCCTAAGTCTCAATATCTCAGCATGTGATCTTATCTGGAAATAGGGTCATTGCAGATGTAATTAGTCAAGACGAGGTCATACTGGAGAAGTGTGGGCCCCTAATTCAATATGTATGGTATCCTTATAAAAAAGAGGGAAATTTAGAGACAGACATACACAGAGCAAAGACCATGTGAAGAGATACAGGGAGAATGCCATGTGAAGGCAGAGATTGGGATGATTACATCCAAAAGCCAAGGAATACCAAATTGCCAGCAAACCACCAAAATCTAGGAAAGAAGCATGGAACAGACTCTCCCTCACAGCCCTGAGAAGGAACCAACCCTGCCAATACCTTGATCTTGGACTTCTAACCTCCAGAACTGTGAGACAGTTTCTGTTGTTTAAGCCATCTGGTTTGTGACACTTTGTTACGGCAGCCCTAGAACTAATACAACCATCATTCCTTGAAACTCTCTCATCCCAGGACTTCCAATATAGAGAGCATTCTCCTTGAGGTCTTGCCAGCTCTGTGATCATGTATTTCTTCTCAGCCCATTTCACTTCCTGTATGTACTCCCCTAAATGTCTGCATTTCCCAGAGTTCCTTCTCCTTTCTATGCAGAGGTAGTGTGTACATGAGTAAGAGCACGAGTTCTGGAGTCAGATCTCCTTGCTGGGTGGCTGGGTGCCCTCGGGCAATGTGTTTGATTACTCTGTTGATTCGATTTCCCCACCTGCAAACTAATAGTTCCTACTTGAAAGGGTTGTTCTAAAAAGTAAATTATTTCATATATATAAAGTGCTGAACATGGAAGTGCTCAACAAACATTTGCTGTAATTATTATCTTCTTTTCTTACTTCCACATATTCTCTCTCATAGTCTCATCTTCTGTTCTTGGAGTGAACATTTGTTATACCTTTTGGCCACATTGCACATTAGACTCCTTGCCCCACCTAAAGAGCCTCTGCCAACTACTATAGAGGCCAGATTGGTGGTCATGTTTCCAGCCTTCTTTGCAGCTAGAACATGGGCATTTCCATTGTACCCACAACAGACTGAATTGGGAGCCAGTGAGGAAAGAAGGAGCCTCCCGTGGAGCCTTTCTGCAAGGGTGGAAGAAGCTCCTCCAGTATCCAAAGGCAGCTGCAGCAGAGCTGATGGCAGCATCCAGTGCCACATGTTGTCAGTGTTATTGGTGCTGGCTTCAGAGGCAGGGCCCAGCCCTGCAATGTGATTTGGGAACTTGCCTCTTGTTGTATAGTCTCTAATCTTGGTTCTCTTATCTTCCTGGAGATTCTGTGAGCTACCTGTTATTTCTAATAAATTATTTTTCTGCTTAAATTAACCAGGGTTGGTTTCTGCTGTTTGGAACCAAGAACTTTGATGTATACTACTTTGTTTTCCATAACCACTTATATACTGATGGTTCTCAAACCGAGATCTTCAGCCTCTATTTCTCACATGGAATTGCATCTGCACCTCCATCTGTAAGTTCTAAAAATGACCTTGAGACAAAGCATAGCCATATGAAATAATTTAATTCTCAAACATCACAAACTGTAATTTCTCAACTTAAAGGAATTTCCAGACTCTCAAATGTCCCTCAGTACAACTTGGATTAGAAATGGGGTGGGTGTTGATAGATGGGGGAAAATGCCCTACCAATTTCCCAAACTAGGGGGAAACTTTTGTTTCTGTTGAAAAATGAAAAAAAAAA
>NW_007738346.1:25699-27000 GCF_000696425.1 Galeopterus variegatus | reverse complement strand
AAAAAAAAAATCAACAAATGCATAAATCAACATCAATTATCAATCAAATTTTAAAATTCCAGTTCTAGTTATTCCGGAATAGCATGAGTCACAAATATTTTATGAAAATAGGAAATAAAATCCATTATTACAACATCCGTTAATCCATAACCTCCTGCTGAATGTTTTAGTCACACAACACACAACTTAGAAATTTGTCACCCTAAACGCACCCTCTTTCTCAAACTGTAATTCAGTTACTGAGTCTTATAAATCCCACATATAAAATCTTAAAGCCTCCCAAGTTCACCCACCCCTGTGTCCTTTCTCCATCTCCATTGCCACGGTTCAGACAATCATTTCTCAAATGTAACCTGCCATTGACACTTAACGAGGGATTCTGTTTCTGTTTCCTCCCTACCCCACAGTCTGAGCCAGGCCGGGAACTGATCCACACCAGCATTCACTATTGCTCTCCTCTTTACTTTTTTGTTTGTTTGTTTGTTTGTTTACATAGGATTTTATTTGTTCTAAATGACAGCTCTTCACTTTGAGATTATGTCCTTCCTACTTATTACTCAGTGGCCTTTAGGAAATGAGGGATGGTTAGGGGATGGCTGTCTTTTTAAAATTTTTTATTTTACTTATTTATTTTTTTATTGTCCTCTCTTACTTTTCCTTCCACTTATCTGTATCTAGTCCTAACATAGGAAGGAGTACATTGTGGAAACTTGTTTTATAAGATCATGTAGTTTCCAAATACATGTTTCAAGTCTGAACTAGAGCTCTTGAAGAACTCAGCACCTTTGTTCTCTGGTTCCCTTATAATAAAATTTCCCAAAATAATAGTGATCCCATTTATAGCTGCCAAGGTTGGGGGAGGGGAGGGGACAGGGCACAAGGTAACTATCAGTTCATAGTTAAACTTTTTAGCCCACTGCACACAACATGCTCTGCAGAATCTCTCATTTGCAGAAATTATATGTGTGAAAGAAGCTCAAGAAAGCAGCTAATAGATTGCTGGGCTGAGTTGTAAGCCAGGAAACAACTGAATGGAAACAAGTATGACATGGTATAGTCAGTGAGGCTGTTCACCTTGGGGTATCTAGTGGCCAGTGAGCCTTTGGCCTGTCAACAGTGGGACCTAGGTAAAGGTTTGAAGATAAAGAGCACTGCTTTTGGACACATGGAGGGAACTAACATTCATTGAATACCTACTGTTGTGATGCAGTTCTCTATAAATGTTTTCACATGTCTATCCGGGCTTTCTGAAAAAAGAGCACTGACTAACTTGGTTGAAGGTTGATTGAATGGCAACCATA
>NW_007738346.1:23521-24605 GCF_000696425.1 Galeopterus variegatus | reverse complement strand
TGCTGACAACACCAAGTCAAGGGTTAAGATCTCCTTACCGGTCATCTTTTAAAAAAAAACAAAAAACAAAAAACCTAAAGTGGCATAAACTATTATTACCATTTTATAGATGATAAAGTTTAGAGAGGTAGTTATTTGCCTAATGTCAATCTGATAGGTGGCAGAGCTGGGTTTCAAATCCAGCTATTTAACAATGAAGTATGTGATCTTGGTACTCTATTATGTCCTATTCTGCTATTGACTTATGTGGCACATAGGACAAGTCATCTGAAATCTTTATGCTTCAGTTCGCCTATATTTAACATGAAAGGATTGGATTATATGACCACTTATATGAGATCCATTCCAATACATCATTTTAAGATTCTTTGCTTCCCCTCCTACCTTTTCTCCAAGTTCTCCCTAGAGGTATTCTTCTCTCTTGCCAACTATTCCACTATGGATCCTTGTGCACAATATATACACCCTTGCCTTCAAGTCTTTTTCCAGGTGGCTTATCCACTTGGAAACTCTTCTTACTGACTTCCACTTGTCAAGGTCCTGTTCATCTATCAAGGGACAGGAGTCATTAAAAGAGTCTTAGTGATGGCTCTCCCCACAGCACTCACTATCTGCACATTCATTTGTCCTGTCTTGTATCTGGCATATATTACTTCACATATTTTGTTTATTTCATACATAACTTCAAAATACAACATCAGTGTGTAGCTATTTATCTTGGCATCTTGCATCTGAATAGGTATTTAGGTTGACAACAGAAAGTTCTAACAGGAAGAAATTGCGTGTGTGTATTAAAGAAGATTCAAGCAATACATATCATAAATCATATTAGAAATATCCTTTTGTCTTATTTAAGTGTCAATAATTATAGCCAGTAAGTATGTTTATTCTGCCATTATTTTGACAAGCATGTATTGTGTCTCACTTTTTTTGCCATGCATTGTACTAGGTGCTAGAAAAACAGTCATTAACAAATAGATGTTATCTTGACCTTCCAAAAGTTTACAATCTCATGAGTAGGTAAGGAGGATAGATATTAACTAAATACTCACCATGGTAGGCAGTTTTCTAAGATGCCCCCCCC
>NW_007738346.1:19649-22623 GCF_000696425.1 Galeopterus variegatus | reverse complement strand
CCCCCCCCAAATCCCTTCCTCCTGGTACTCAGGCCTCTGTATAATCCCCTCCCCTTGTGTTTGAGCTGAACTTAGTGACTCGCTTCTAATGAATAGAATACAGCAATCATGATGGGATATCACATCCATGATTAGATTACAGAAGACTGTTGAATTTTGTCTTGCTAACTCTCTCTTACCAGCTCTGCCTCTCTTGTCCTCTTGCTTGCTTGCTGCCATGTTGGGAGATTCTCTATGAAAAGGTCCATGTGTCAAGAAGCTAACAGTTCATAAAGAATTGAAACCTCAATTCAATAGTCTGCAAGGAAGTTAAGTTATGCCAACAGTATGAGAGAACTTGGTAGTAAATCCTCCCTAGTTGAGTCTCCAAACGATAACATTTTTACTGCAGCCTTGTTTTATTGCAGCCTTTTCAGAGACCCTGAAGCAGAAGACCCAGCCAATCTGTATTCATAGAACCAATGGAAACTGACCCATAGAAGTATGAGATAATAAATGTGTGTTGTCTTAAGCCGCTAAGTTTTGGAGAGATCTGTTATGCAGCAAGAGATGGCTTATACACTCACACAAATGAACAAATAACTACAGATGGTGTTAAGTGCTATGAAATGAAAGTAAAGGATGGAATGAGAGTTTATAACAGGGTTTCCTAATTTAACTTTAGGTTTAGATTTTCTCCACTAAATAGAATTAAATTTTATCAAATACATGTATTTAGATGGTCCTTTTTAGTGATATTGAAGAAAATATTTGCAATAATTTATACTTATGTGAATATATTCTTATGTGAAGAGTTCTCACTAATTCAGCTACTAAACCTTTTTAGAAATAATAATGCATTACTAAAATGTTATTAAAAATCAAACATATTTTGTGTCTGAAATTTCTATTAAGTTTGATAACACACAAATATGTCACTGAAACATAGTAGCTGAGGATAGTTTAGAATTTGGTATTTCGTTTTTGGAATATTCAATGAACATTAGTTTTTGATGTACCAAAATAACAATATAGGACAGAGGAGAGAAACTGAACTAGGACACAGAAATTATTTTGGAATGAACATTGTTGTTTTCCTCTGCCTCTGTCCCCGCCGTTTTTCCACAACATCTTCACATCTATGCTCTTTGTAGAACTGCTCTTCTCCTACTCCCTGTGATTTTGTGTTAGCTACCAATCTCAAGACCCTATTTCCTTAGTCTTAGGGTACAATTCAACATAAGTGTATCAGAGTTCTTTCCTGGAATTCTTCACTCTGAAGCTGTGAAAGGGATTTCTCTTCTTTCTCTTTGTTTTGTGAAACAAGGATATAACCCAGATTTACCACTGTGGAAGTAGGGGCATCCCAGGGACTTTGACCTTGAGCCTTGACTTAGAACTAGAACTTTAGTAGTCTCGATAAAACAACAACAAAAACAAAACAAGAAAAAAGTAAACAAATCAACTCCAAAATATCTGAGCTACAGTTAGTTTATCATCATATCACTGAAGAAAAAAGCTATACTTAACTTCAGGAGCCAGAACTCTTCTATAGTGGATTGAATTATGTTCCCCCCCAAACTTACTGAAGCTTGAATTGTGTCTCCCAAGTTTTATGTATTAGAAACTTGGCCCCCCCTGTGACTGTTGAAAGAGTGGGAAATCCTATTATGGTAATTCAAAGGTGGAGCCTTGAAGAGGTGATTAGACTGTAGGACTATATCACAGTGAATGGATCAAAAACGGTGGTCAGGGGAATGGTTCTGAGGGCTTTAAAAGAAGAGAGAGGAGGAGGGTCTGTCTCTCTCTCTGCTCTCTCTATGCTCCACTATTTTTGCAATGAGATACTCTGCTGTCACTGTTGCCACCACCAAGACCCTCACCAGATGTGTTCCCCGGACTTTGGATGTCTCAGCCTCAGAAACTGTAAGCAACAAATTTCATTTCCTTATAAATCACCTAGTTCCATGTATTTTGTTATAAGCAACAGAAATGGGCTAGTATATCTTCTTTTGTGAAAAATACTTTAGTGGGACTTTGGCTGTGAAAAAGTAAATCTAAAAAGAGATAGGAGTAAATACAGTGTATAGCATAATTATTTAGAAGCTGTTTTTATTGTGGCCAGAGTTGCATCTTTGCAGAGATTATTAAAACAATTGGATTATTAAAATAGAGGATTTTCTGTATTTTTCAGAGTAAAAGAGAAGCTGTGGTCCTAGACTGCAACTAGACCATGAGGAAATAAGTTGATCCTACAGCCTGGTCGCAGACCAGGGGCTGAGGATGGAGGTGACTCTTAGAGGACACTCCATGGAGCTCTAGTCCATATTCAGCAGTATCTACTGTACTGTATTAGTTTCCTGGGGCTACTGTAACAAATTGTCACAAACTGGGTGACTGAAAACAAAAGAAATGCATTCTGTCACAGTTCTAGAAGACAAAAGTCCAAAATCAAGGTGTTCTCCTGCTCAGAACTCTAGAGAAGAATCTGTGGCTTGCCTCTTCCAGCTTTTAGTGGCTACAGGCTTTTCTTGGTTTGTGGCTGCAACACTCTAACCTCTGTCTTTGTGGTCACATGTCTCCTTGTCTTCTTTGTGTGTCTGTCTCCCTTTCTCTTATAAGAATACACATAATTGCATTTAGGTTCTACTTGATAATCAAGGATAAGCTCGGGCTGGCCCGGTGGTGCACTCGGTAGAGTGTGGCGCTTGGGAGCGCGGCGGCACTCCCGCCGAGGGTTTGGATCCCATATAGAGACCGGTCCGCTCACTGGTTGAGCACAGTGTGGGCGCGACACCGAGGGTTGCGATCCTGTTGCCGGTCGCGGTACGGGCACGACACTGAGGGTCACGAAAAAAGACAAAAAAAGGAAAAAAAAATAAAAAGGATAAGCTCCTCCTTTTGAGATCCTTAACTTAAAATTACATCTATAAGGGCCCTTTCTTCAAATAAGGTAACTATAGTAGATTGAATTATGTCCCTGCAAAACTCATTG
>NW_007738346.1:17509-18820 GCF_000696425.1 Galeopterus variegatus | reverse complement strand
GGCCCTTTCTTCAAATAAGGTAACTATAGTAGATTGAATTATGTCCCTGCAAAACTCATTGAAGCTTGAATTGTGCCTCCCAAGTTTTATATATTAGAAACTTAGCCCCCACTGTGACTGTTAAGAGGGCAGGAAATCCTATAATGGTAATTGAAAGGTGGAGTCTTGAAGAGATGATTGGACCGTAGGACCATGCAGTAGTGAATGGTTTAAAAATGGTGGTCAGTGGTATGGTTCTGAGGGCTTTAAAAGAAGGGAGAGGAAAGTCTGTCTCTCTCTCTGCTCTCTCTGCTTCCACCATCTTGCAACGTGAGACCCCTGGGTCACTGTCTCCACCACCAGATGAACTTTGGACTTCCCAGACTCAGAAACTGTAAGCAAATAAATTTCATTCTCTTATAAATTACCCAGTTCCATGTATTTTGTTATAAGCAACAAAATGGACTAACACAGTAATTTTCACAGGTTCTGGGGAATAAGATGTATTTTGGGGGGGCCACCATGCAGCCCACTACAACTAGTTTTAATTGTTTTTCTCTTGAGCATTGTAATTTCTTTCTGATATCCTGAAATTTTCAGTCAAGTGTGGTTATACCTAATCTTATTTTGGCAGATGGGCTTATCCACTTGAGATGAAGTTGTCAACAGCAGCCCAGCTGAATGATGAAGTTAGTGAGAGGAGACCTGAGGAGATGAAAACAATGGAGCAGAGAGATCTGGCCAGCAGAGGTGATCAACAAAAAGTAGGTCAGATGATTCGGATTGTGTCCCCCAAGTTTAATATATAAGTAGCTTGATCCCCACTGTGACTGTTAAGAGGGTGGTAAATCCTATTATGGTAATTGAAAGGTGGGGCCTTGAGAAAGTGATTCGATTCTGAGGACCATGCTGTAGTGAATGGATTAAAAATGGTGGTCATGGGCTTGTTTCTGAGGGCTTTAAAAGGAAAGCAGTGAGACTCTCTTTCTCTCTGCTCCTCCATTTTCTACCATGTGAAACCCCTGCAGTGCTGTAAAGCCACCTCCAAAAAAGTCCCTCACCAGATGTGTTCCCTGAACTTTGGACTCCTCAGCCTCCAAAACTATAAGCAATAAATTTCATTTTCTTACAAATTACCCAGTTCTCTGTATTTTGTTATAAGCAACAGCAATAGACTAACACATTAGACTTGCTGAACATCAGCATTTCCCAGGGATTCCCAAAAACACTCTAATCAGGGAACCCAATTAACCACTGGACTTCCTACCATGACACTGAGGGGTGAGGGTGTTTAAACTGCAATTATTTGGTTCTTAAAAGAAGGGATAACTC
>NW_007738346.1:14575-15742 GCF_000696425.1 Galeopterus variegatus | reverse complement strand
AAAACTCCCCAATAATTCCCAATCACACTTAAAATAAAGTAACCCTTATCATGGCTTGAAAGTCCTCATACAACCTGGCCTTTCTGACCTCTCCAGCTTCAGATCTTAGCACTCACGGCACTAACTCGATCCCAGCATTTAATTTACTTAGTGAAGTATGCTTCAACCTCAGGTCTTTGAAGCTTACTTGCAATTCCCCTCCCCAGATAGTCTTATGGGTGTTTCCCTCACTTTGTTCATTTCACCAAATACCATCTTCTTGAAGAAGCCTTCCCTGACCACTCTATCTTAAATAGCAGACATCTTTCAACAGTCTCTCTCTTACCCCTCTTCACTTTCCTTTATTGACCTTGTACCTGACAGTCTTTGTTTATTGCTTTATTGTTGTCCAACCTTGAGTGTAAGTCCAGGAGGGCAGGAGCACAGTATGTTTTGTTTATTANACAGCAATAGACTAACACATTAGACTTGCTGAACATCAGCATTTCCCAGGGATTCCCAAAAGCACTCTAATCAGGGAACCCAATTAACCACTGGACTTCCTACCATTACACTGAGGGGTGAGGGTGTTTAAACTGCAATTATTTGGTTCTTAAAAGAAGGGATAACTCCTGATTTTGGAAACTACTATGTTACACATATTTCCTACATTTTCTATGTTTTGGTTTTATAATAAATAAGAGAAAGCATTATTTTTAAAGACCTCATTTGACTAAAATACCACATTGAATTGTATTTTGAATGGTTTCCTCTTTCGTATTCTCCACTGTCTGTCCTACACAGCTACTTTAACTCATTACTGAATCCAAGTGATCTTTCTGCAGAATCAGCACATAGGGCTGATTACCCCATCATAGAAAAGGAGCAGAAAAGTACATGGCTGCAAAACAGCTGACACATCCCAGGAAGGACTTTCTTACACCATCCACTCTCTTTTTCCAGGAATACATTTTGTCATTGGACAGAGATTATCCAGGGCAGAGATTACTGGACCTTATGCGCTCTCCTTGCACTGTTTTAGGGTGTATATGAAACAACTCTATTCAAGCTGTTTAAAACACACACTATGGGCTGGGCAGTTAGCTCAGTTGGTTAGAATGTGGTGCTATAACACCAAGGTCAAGGGTTCAGATCCCCATACTGGCCAGCTGCAAAAAATTAAAAATA